>NC_142198.1:22480000-22517500 GCF_026936395.1 Plectropomus leopardus | reverse complement strand
TTATGAAAACTCATGTTTATGTTGATGTGTAAAAATGACAAGAATATTAAAATAGCAATATTTGTTTATAAAAAAATAAAAAACATATTAAGTTTCCATGCTCTGAGAGAAAATCAATTGGGGTGCTAATGTCTTTGTTAACAGCTTTTATTGCTGTGTTTTACAGCTTTTTTTTCTACATATTTATTCGTTTCTTTAGTGTAGAAATGTGGAGGAATTTCCATATTGTCTGTTGGTGTTAATTTCGAGTTGGCCTAATATTTAAATTAATAAGACTTTTGCCCATAAATAAAACAGAAATCATTGAAAACAAATACATTTATAGTACAGGTAGGTTATTCTTTATTTTCCGACTTTTTGTTAAATGATACATGTAAATCGTACAATGTTACAACAATGTTTTTTTTCTCCCACTTCTATTTATAGTTTTCTTAATGTAAAATAAATTAAACGGGTTTTTTGTTTGTTTTTTGTTTGTTTTTTTACACAAAATGTTTCTACCCTTTCCAAAGTGACGTAACGTCCGACCGCTCTGCATGGAGCGTGACGGGAGGCGTCACCATGGCAACGCGTTGGATGACCCACACGCACACGCACATACACACACGCGCACAGAGTCCAGTTGACTTCTCCGGTGACTATGAGACAAAACACACACACACACACACACACACACGTACACAAACAAAACGTTACTCCAGTGTTTACGTTGATAACGGAAGTTCACCGCGACGATTTCACCGATAGAAGAATTCACCTGTGAGGTCAGTGTGTGTTCGTGTGTGTGTGTGTGTGTGTGTGTGTGTGTGTGTGTGTGTGTGTGTTAACTTTACGAACTTACTGACGTAGGAAGAAAATACTGTTACAGTAAAAGTCCTGTGTTGAAAATATTCCTTCAGTAGAAGTACGTCAGTGAAATCAGTCAAATGCAGTAAAAGTATCAGTCAGCTGTGACTGTTCTACTGTTGTATCTGATGTCAGTAAATTATTTTTGTAGTTGGTTGAGGTGTAGCTCATTTTTTAACTATTCATTATTATCATTATGGATTCATCTGATATTATTATTGTTTAACCTCAACATTAATAAATATTACAATTATTGAACATGTTACAAAAAAATGCATTATGACTGATACGTTACTGTTATTAACATTGTTACTAATACGTTAAAATTAACGATATTATTAACTATTAATACTATTACTTGTATATTACTAATAATTTACAATTAATAACATTATGACTAATACATTACTATCAACTTTATGACCAAAATGTTACAATTATTAACATTATTAACAATGCATTTCTATTATTAACACTATTACAAATATGTTACTCTTATTAACATTATTAACAACGCATTACAGTTATTAACCTTGTGACTAATATATTATTATTATTATAAATACTATTACGTAACTATTATTACGATTATTACCAATTAAAAATTAAAATTGTTAACATTATTCAAAGAAGTTTGTGAAACTTGAAGTATGAAATATTTTTTAACTTACTAATACTTTAAGTACATCTTCCTGATTATAAATACATTTATTTAAGTGACATTTTCAATGTAGGGCTTTTACTTGAATATTTTTACATTGTGGTATTAATAATTTTACTTTAAGGATCTAAATATTTCCTCAACAACAGAATAACAATAAAATGTATTATAAATTTTTTTGAATATTGCATTTCTCACTTACTCACTTTTTTTTACATTGTCCATTGTTCCTTAGCAATTTTGTTTTTCTTACTTTGTGAAATTGTGTCTATATTTCTATTTCATTCCCTTTTATGCTTTTGCTTCTTTCTTTCTTACACATGATCATTTTATATTACAGTGATTTTTGTCTTGTTAAATTCTTTCTAAATTCAGTTTACTGTCTTAAAGCTCTGTTGGTTTCGGCTATGTTTTGTAAAAAAAAAAAAAAAAAAAAAAAAGCAGTTTTTTAATCTATTGTTTTCCCTCCAGTGTTTAATGGAGCGTTACGAGTCTCTCGGTCTGGTCGGGGAGGGCAGTTATGGCACCGTTCTCAAGTGCCGTCACAGAGACTCCGGTCGCCTCGTCGCCATCAAGAAGTTCATGGACTCCGACGATGACAAGACGGTGAAGAAGATCGCCCTGAGGGAGATCAAGCTGCTGAAGGTACCTGTCAATCAATCAATCAATGAGTCACTGAGCATTGAGACGTTTCTATAAGCCTGAAACCTGAGTGAGGCTAAACACAACAGCAGCCTGTCAGTCACAAGACAAGTAAAACCAAAACGAGTCAGAGTCAGATTCTTGACATGAGAGGAAACATCTTAAGACGGAAAGTCTTTCTTTTGCTGACAAGTGTCTTAATGTTTAGTCTCGGTCTTTATTACGAGAGGTTGTATCTATAAACAGGTTCTGAGACGTCACAGTGACCTTTGACCACCAAATTTTTATCAGTTTATTTGTGCCAAATTTTAGGAACTCCCTATGGCCCTCTTGAGATACGGCGTTCACAGGAATGACACGAACGCAAAGTCACAGTGATCTCGACCTTTGACATCTGACAACCAAAATCTAGTCAGTTCATCGTTACGTCAAAATGAACATTTGTGCTTAATTTGAAGAAATTCCATCAAGAAATTCCTGAGATATGTTATAATTAATTTATAAATCCAAGTGGACAAATGTGGAATTCACCTATCTATCCATCCAGCGTGTACATTGTTTTGTTTTGTTTTATTTTAAGCTGATTTTTTTAATCAATTATTCCCCAAGATTTTGAGAAAAATCAAGCTAATGTGCTCAAGCTTCAAAGGGTTAAGATGAAGGCCAACTGGCGCAAAGTAAAAATGCTTTAACGCTTATTTCTTTACACTCATCTTTCTCACCACCAAGCAACTCCGTCACGACAACCTGGTGAACCTCGTAGAAGTGTGGAAGCGTCGCCGGCGCTGGTATCTGGTGTTTGAGTTTGTCGAGCGAACCCTTCTGGATGATCTGGAGCAAAACCCAAGCGGACTAGACCTGAACACCAGCCGGCAGTACCTGTACCAGATCTTGAGGGCTGTGGCCTTCTGCCACCAGCAAAATGTGAGGACAAGTGCAATCTGAGAAATGAACTTGTCCTCTCGGATATGTCTGCCAGAGGAAGAATTACAACATGTATTTTTATCATGTCTTTTGTTCCTAGATCATCCACCGAGACATCAAACCAGAGAACATACTCATCTCTCAGGGGGGCGTGGTTAAGATGTGCGACTTTGGTTTCGCCCGGACAATGACATCTCCCGCTGAGGGGGGCGTATATACCGACTACGTGGCGACTCGCTGGTACAGAGCCCCTGAACTGCTGGTGGGAGACACCAAATATGGAAAGTAGGTGTTAGCATGTACACCTGAGCATGTGTTGGTATATGTCATCTGTGGTTTCAGGTGTTAACAGGTGTTTGTCTGTGTGTGTGTGTGTGTCTGTGTGTGTGTGTGTGTAGACCGGTTGATGTGTGGGCTGTTGGTTGTTTGTTATTAGAGATGTTAACAGGTCAGCCTCTGTTTCCCGGAGACTCGGACCTCGACCAAATTTACCACATCGTCAGGTGCTTTGGTAAGCACTTCTGCCAGACATGAATACGTAAAATATCCTCATCTACTAGCTCAACCCGGTTGCACTTTCTTGGGTTCTTCTTTTTTCCCGTAAAAGGTAACATGACAGCTCATCACCAGGAGATGTTCTACAGGAATCCCGTTTTTTCAGGAGTCAGACTGCCCGAATGCTCTGGAAAAGTCCCACTGGAGCAGCGCTTCCCTACAATCACACCCGCTGCCCTGGACCTGGCTCAGGTACAGTTTAGTTACTTTACTAGCTTAAATATCACAATACAAATATTTAAGATGTAAAACTTTGTTTTAGCTTATGTCCAATTCTTCGTTAAGTGCCCTCAGCTTCATAGTAACCAGAGCAAGCACAGTATCCCAGATGTACCTGCCGATTGAACAAACATGATAAAATATTAGATATCTATATAACATAGAAAGTCGACACAGACAATAGGACATCCACTATTGACCAGCTTTCATATTCACACCAAATTCAGCCTTTCTGATGGTTGTCAGTTTATCCCCCCCATTCAAATGGACTTGTGTGAATTTGTTTGGTACTCTTATTTACTATCAGGCCATAACTTGGACATCTCAGAACCAGTAATTCCTGTCTGTTGTTTTTGCAGAGTTGTCTCCGGATGGATCCTGAGGAACGAGCTCAGTGTTCAGAACTGCTAGAACATCCTCTTTTCACACAAGACTCTTTCCACATCAGGTATGTCTGTTTAAATTACAAAGTTACAACAGATGCATCCACCTGGACTTACTCTAACTATGAACATGTTGAGTTTTACTGTGATTTTTAGGGACTTCACCTCGTCTCTCATTTCTGTCTTTGGGATAGGTTTGAGCAATAGTGATACCAGGAGTCAAACCACAAACACTTTGATTGTTGAGTAGCCTCCAAGTTCAAAGTATCTTTCTTTGTATCTGTGCAGATTTTTGGATGAGCTGAATGTCAAGATTCAGAAAGACCACAGAGAAAACTCAACTCTTCCCAAAATAACCAAAACCCCAAGACGAGAAAGGGGAGAAGGGGATGACAAGAACCGGAAAAGCAAGGACAAGTCACAACCTGAAGATGTGAATGACAAAGTCACCAAGGAAAGAGAAAGGAAGGAAGAAGACAAAATGGAGAAGACAAAAGGAAAGCAACCTTTGAAGATTTCGAAAACTATTCGAAACCCCTCAGAACCTTCAGTGTCTGTCAAACAGTCTAAAACATTAGGAAAAGGTAAACCAGGAAAGGCCACTGGTTTGGATCTAAGAAAGGAACCTGAGATTCCCAAATCAACTAAAACCCTTATCTCTGATTCACTGGAGGCTACCAAGGCTGCAACAGATCTAAAGGAAGTTGCTTCTCCAGAGACAAAGGAGGTTATTTTGAAAACTAGGGATAGTGGTTTGTATTCCAGTTACTCAGAAAACTTTGCATCAGGCGTGACATCCAAATTGGAGCCAAGTCAAGATTCTGGGAAGAGATCGAACAACTTAAACACAAAAGTACCCCGATTGTCTAAGAACTCAACCACTGACCATCCAAATAGGAGTTCAACACCAAAAGCTTCTTTAAAGTCAGAAATTCATCATACAGAAGCCCACTTAACACAGAAAATTGGTAAAATTTCCACCACAGAGTACTCTAAAGGTGTCTTAACAGGTGTAACCTCTAAAACATCAACCAGTGACCAAGTAGAGACGAGCTTAACACTTCAAATGTCTCAAGAGTCAAGCAGTGACCACACTGAGGTCGCTGCCCCATCCATCCCTTCATGCAAGACATCTACGATTTCAGCGCAACAGACCAGTTGTTCAACCATGGACACAGAGCAAAAAAGGACCTCCGAATGTCCAAAAGTCATACCCTTAAACCTGAAGCCATCTAAGACTACCTCAAACTTGGTCCCAAAAATGACCAAAAACAGCACAACTTTGTCCATAAGCATTTCAAAGACCCTTTCCTCAGATCTGTCAAGGCAGACCTCAACAGTTTTTACAGAGGCAAGTCTTGCCCACAGCTCTACAACTCTGCCTAAAGGAACTTCAAATTTTAAGTTGGCCAAAACTGGCTCATTTTCAGATTCCAAAGACATAAATTCACCATGTGAACCCAACAAACCTTCGAGGAGCTTTCAAACTGAAAGGGATTTCACAGAGGTATCGATTGCAACCAATGCTCAATGCCCAATTCTCAACCCAGCTGAAAACGACACTGAGATATCCAAAGCCTCTGTCGAAGCAAACAAGGATAATCTTGAAACTTCACAGCCCTCCAGTGTCCATCTGCAGAGCACTTTGAAATCCAAGATCACCCCAGAATCCCAAATGACCTCAACATCCATGCCAAATGATGCACCTAAAACAGTCCCGTCAGGAGAGACCGCTATTCCAACGATACTGAAGGTCTCAGATAAAGAGAACAGAGAGGATTCAGCGCTTCCTGTGTCCATTAGTGCAAGAACCAAATCTTTTGTAAATCAAACCTCAAAGGTTCCTGGAGTTTCAAATATTGAGCAGAAGAACAACAGCAGTGAAGCTGAGCCGAACATAAAATCCTTGAAGCCCCCTCAGTCCAAATCTTTGATAGGCGAACCTAAAACAAAGCCTGGATCTTTTAGCAACCATAGCAAGTCTACAACAATGACCCTAAAGTCTCAGAAAACAACATTTCCTACAGAAGCAAGAAAGAAAAGAGACAGTCTCGAAAGGGACGGCACAACAAATATATCTGCTTTTGCAGATTCCACTTCATTCACCTCAACAGCGACTCCAGACCACAAAGCTTCAACAAGAAGCTCCATCTTTCACAACATGGACACTGTAGACATTAATGACTTTGCGGCCAGTGTACTCCACTCCTCTCCACCGCCGCCTCCTCCTCCGCCCTCCTCCACTCCACAACTCCTCCCTCCATCCTCCACTCCCCTTATCCACCCATTTTCCGTCCACGGCCCAGCCACCAGCGATCACCTCTCCCTGGGGTCTTTCCATCCTGGAGCCCACAGCCATAGGTACTGAAGTTCTCACATATTAGCACAATATGTGAGGCGCAAAAGTAATTTTAGATTTTCTTTGATTAACATCTAATACATCGCCAAAACAGTTAGCCAAGGCTAGTCGGTGTAATTTGCAAAATCTTGCTGTCACTCCTGCTGTGCACTGTTATTGTTATACATTATAATTTCGTAAGTTTCAATATTTAGGACCACACCATGCACATAAAAATATTCCTGAAGCGGGCCAAAATGTGTGACATCCTTAAGGTTCATTGTTAATTTAATGTTTTATAATTGAGACAGAATGTGCTGATTTGTGTTTATCACAGGTGTTCAGACAAACCCAGGCATCACGGTGGCATCTACAGTCGACTGTCCAGCCACATTACCGGACCACTCTCTGCGCAGGTCAGTGTGCTTCAGTTGTTTTACAACAGAATCACAGTGAGCGTAATTTGCTTTTCCAAAGTTACCACTTCCTCGTCTTTCAGGTGTCAGAAAAGAGTCTGATCTGCGAGCGCTCCTTGCTGTCTGATCGCTGTAACCTCGGTAACAGCGGTGGCACCGCAACCAAAAAGAAACCGGACATTCATTTCCCAGATCTGAGAGGTTCAGTGCTGCCAGAGCTCAAAGGAAGAGAAGGTACACCAACAACTGTACCATAGTACCTGCAATTAAGCAAAGCCAAAGAAAACACAGTAAAGTTGCAGGCTCTGTCTGGGCCAATCAAAAGTCAGTCTCCTAATGAATAAAAAAAGTAAAAAGGATCAAGTAAACTGGCCCGACACCAGCTATCGACACTTTCATCACTGCGGCGGCTTTTGAGATATAAACAGATGAAACACAGTCACATAAAATATAGTGCAATTTAATGTTGATTTTGTGGTCATCAAACAAACAAACAAACAAAAATGTTTTCATACAGCTAATAACTCAACTATTAGGTATATAAAGTGATAACTGCTGTGATGTTTTCTCAGGCAAACACAACAAAGGCACTTCGAAGGATCAGAGGAAAGACAAACAGCCCGTTCCTCCATCAGAGCCACAGCAACACGGACACAACAGCACTGATACACAAACACCATAAAAACACTTCAGACCTCTTCACTTTACTTTAATATCAACTTAACACCAACAGGAATAAACTGGTTATTTATCAAATGGTAAGCCAAATAATGACGTAAATGCAAGTGTAAAGTTTAAACTTTGAACATCTTTCATTTAAAACAAAACAGGCTATGTATGTTTTTTTATTATTATTTTACAGTTAAACACATTTTTAGTTTAGTTTTATTAAGCTAGTTACAACTTTTTAAAGCAGCAAACAAGTAATTTATATGTGAACACTTTCAAGTAATTGTTTAACAGTTTTACTTAACATTTTAACAATAAATGAAAACAAATAAGAATAAAGTAAAAGAAAAAAGAAAATTGGTTGTGTTGGTTTAGCAGCTAAGCTAACAGATGTAAACTGACACTGTACATATATCTTTATTTTCCTTGAAATATTAAAGCACACAATTTACATTATCACCATACAAAGTATTTATTGATGTTCCAACAGAAATGCAGGTAACTTTTAGGCATTAGTAAACCAACGGCCTAACAAAACTTCAAACTCTGCGTGGCTTTTTTTTCCAATTCAAAGATGCTTTTTGGCATGAACATAGTGAAACAGTATTGCAAAGTTAGTTAAATACAGCATTAGTTAAAAACCCAAAATTTAGAATTTCCAAAAACCACGATAATTTTAAGATTCGTCACTCGAGTCCTCTGAAGAAAACGAACCTATTTTCCATCTGTTCCCGTTCATCCTTCCCGCTCTTTTCAGCACCGCCGCACCTGATTCGTCACTATCTGATGATCTCACACCGTAGTTTGTTCGTGGCAGCTTTCTCACTGACTGCGAGATGATACCGTTTAACCATCGGAGCGAAGCAGCCGTGTGTCCTCTGTGATTGGCCCAGAGGCGGTAGGCAGCCGGGTTGTAGTGGCTGACGGTGATTGGTCGTGACGGAGGCAGCTTCGGCCTGATTGGCGCTCCGCTGTTTTTGGTTTTTGTTTTGTTGGGTGGTGATTGGACGGCTGGCTTTTTGGTTGTGGTCACAACTTGCTGGAAGAGTCGACATAGGAGATTTAAAAAATAACAATAAGACAAAAGCAAGTTTTTTTTGTGTGGCACTTTTCAAAGAAATGCACCACATTAAAAATGTGAAATAAAATGTGAAAGCATGTCAGCTGGGTGATGTTAGCATCTACATAGTTCAACAGAGCGCTCCAGGTTCACTCGTCAAACAGCGTATGGGATTTTTCCATGAAAGTTGCACATTTTGTTCAGTAAGATAATCTTTATAAATTAACCCCATCAGGACTTTTACAGCCTAAATGCATTTGCCAACAGTAAAATGTTAATGTTAGGCTATGAATGAACTACTCTACGGTCTCTGCCACCGCTACGATGCAGTAAAACCGTGTTCGCGTGGTTGTTGTGGACGCCGTCTTGTCGACACAGTGAGGCTTCAGTTAACCCCTCGTGGTGTAATTACCTTCCTGGTGGTGGTTGTGGTTGTAGGTGTGGTTGTGGTGGTGACAGGTGAGGGCGTCGGGTCAAGGAAAATTCTGCAGATGTCCACAGCTGAACCATCGACCTCCGGAAGTTCGTACTCCAAGGAAGAGGGGACGAACCGAGCTGATGGAGGGAGATTAGAGATACATAAACCACCTCTCTGCACATCATTGTCAGTCAGTCGGCAGGTTTTCATCACAGATTTGCACAAAACTTCAGCAATATTTTCAAAATTTCAATAAAACACAATTTTGGCGATATTCGAAATATTGGTAAAAGCCTTAAATCATCAAGTAAAAATTCCTTTTTTTAAATTTGACATTTTTGTAACTTTTGACATTTATTTCTACAAAATGAATACAGTAATTATAACATGAATTGATAATGAAATATTTTCTATTTTCTAAGATGTTGATAGATTTTTTGTCTCCACAGTTGCACTTGAAAAACCTTTGTTCTCTAATTAAGCTTGCCTTACACTCAGTAACAGTGAACCTTTTTCTTATCTGTCCCGCGGTCAACAGCGCTGTCACCTTTACGTGTCTGCGGAGGTGTGTGTGCCGCCATCTGATCTGACAGTCCATGCTGCATTTTTCATGACAACAGGTCTGAGGTGTGTTTTCCTTTTGTTTGCAGTTAAGCTGCGATGAAGACAACATGCTAGAGGAGTAAGCTTTAGTTCCAAGATAAACATAAATGTCAAGTTACAGCAAACACTTTTTTACTGTGCACTAAGAATTTAAAATTATTTGTTGAAGGTCTTCAGATTAAAATGAGGATTTGTACTCACCATGAGTCAAGTCGATGCTCTGAACTCTGAGGTTAGGCAGGAAAAGGAAAAACAGAGCTGTCCACCTGCAGGACATTTTGGGAACGAATTGGGAATAAAAAGAAAATTTTAAACAAAACAAAGATTAAAAGCAGGAATCATATGATAAAAGGAGTGCTGGAGGACAGACTGCAGACTGAAGACTTGAGCAGAGGAAGGTAATGGAGAGAGAATAAATAGGGAGGGAAGGTGAAGAGGAGGGAGCAGAGATGAAGGGAAAAGATGGATAATGTCTAGACTGAAAAGTTTGTCAGAGCAGATCTGACGGTGTTTGTGGTTTGGAGTTGCAACAGAGAAGAAACCAGTTAATTCTTGCTGCTTTTTAAAACTTTATTCATAGAGGAATTAAAAAACAACGCCAACAAACCTCGGCTACACCCTGAAGCACAGATGTTTCATGTTGTGTTCACTTTGTTTTGCAGTTAATGATGATGACAGGTAATACTGCTGCTACTAATAACAATAATAAGAACAATATTTATTAATATATCACCATGTAACTTTATTAATGTATCACTTTTGTGTCCTGAAATGTCTTAAAATCCTTAAAGTGTCCTAAAATCCTAGGAATGTCCCAAAATTCCTCAAACATGATAAAATCTCAGACATGTCCTGAAATCCTTGAAAAGTTCTAAAATAAAATAAAATGAAATAAAATTCTAGAAACACGTATTGGGCTGCTGCGACTGGCCCCTGGCCTCCTGTCATTTTGCAAAAGTGGCCCCTAAGTGTTGCAAGTATGTTATCCCTGAGCTATACTATTTTTACACATGATTTTCCCCAGGGGTAACACGTCTGTAAACGGGAGAGGACCCAGGATAGACCCCTGTGGGACCCCACAAAATAGAAAAACTAATATTTCTACAAATATTTAAACATCACAATTATGTCTGAAAATGACAGGACAATACTAACCCTTTGAAACTGGATCAACACTTTTCTTGCACTGCATTCAGACACCTTTACAAGCATTTAAACCCTCAAAATCTGTGCAAATTGCTTTTCTGTCTTTAGGCAAGAACTGTTCCACAAATTTCACGTGTGTGCTTTAAATGTTTTTCTCACCTTGACATCAGTTGTTATGGAAAGAGACAAAGAGACGTCATTTCTCCCACCTGGAGTTTCCCTGCCAGGTTTTGCTAATCTGTTTTAACGCCTTTCTAAACCTCTAACACGTTGAGTAATTTTATTCCAGTAGAGATTAGTGAGGCATTAAACACGAAAGCTTCTTTTGATCTATGGAAAGGTGTTTTCAAAAACACATCACAGTCATACGGTATGATGCAAAGGTCTCTATTATGGTGTGATTTTGTTTATCTAGGATTCAGTTTGCACTTCAGTTATCTACCTGCCAACATCTTTGGATTACATTTTTTTGCTCCTTCTTTAAAAAAGAAAAAAGTAAAGTTAAAAAAAAGCAAGAAAATTACCTCAAGAATAATTCTAAATATGGTTTTATCAACATTTCCCCCCATTTTCAGACATCTAAATGCCCCCTGCTAATTTTCAGATAACGTACTTTTTTTTTTTGCGAATTGTGGGACATTTCTTCCCAAGTTGCTCATCATGTTTACATTATATTTATTTTCAGCACTTTTTTAGGTTTAGCTTTTTCTTTTACTTTTTCTTCCCTTATTTTTTGTCTATTTTCATTACCCGTATGTGTTACAGAAATCAAAACAATTTCTGAGGTTTCAGAGATTTAAATGTTTAGTGAAAGGCGTATGAATACTGTTGTCAATCCAGGTATTAAAGGGTTAACCACGGCCACTGATACACCCGTACACCAGGTGTGTTACCTGTGCGTCTGCAGCCGTCACTGATGTTACACAACTGGAACCAGAGATTTCAACACACACACACACACACGCACACACACACATAGATGCATGCTTGGGACTGTTTATGTCCTCAGTTGCTATGAGACTAAGTGTCTGCTTACACACACACACACACACACACACACACACACACCTACTGTAGTCAACTGTGTGTGTGTGTGTGTGTGTGTGTGTGTGTGTGTGTGTGTTTTCATGTTACTCTCTCATTATCTTGTCTTATCTAAACAAAAAGTACGTTGTGTTTTTAGGCTCTACAGATGGAAACGTCACTCAATCCAACACTTTGGTCGGACAGAAAAATCTAAATAATAATAAAAACATAATAAAATGGCTCGAGCCGGCCGTGCCCTCATCCACAAAGAGCGTAAACAAAATAATTTAGCTTAAGCCTTTAAAATATAGAAATAAAAACAGAAAAAAAATAAAATATAAAAATGAAAAGAACTGAGATCCAAAATCAGTATTCAGTATTTTATTTTTTTACAAAATCATAAATATAAAATTGTTGTTATTGTGTGAAAAAAAATTACTTCTTTGGCTCGAAACTTTAAAGTGCAAAAAAAAAAAATCATAATACAGTTTATTTATCTTTAATACACAGAAGAGCTTTGATGTTAGTAAGGAGGGAATAAATAATTAATATATTTTACGAAAATATCACCTCAAACAAAAATAGCTTTAATTTTACAAACAATTTTTCAGTGTCGATCTGGAAGATTTTATGTTTTGTCACATGAATCAAAAACAAATAATGACAAATCTGCAAAAAAAAAAAAAAAGTAAACAAAAAAATGACAAAATACAAACACAGTCTCGAGCTGCATTCCCTTCTTAAATTATATTACAGCGGTAGTGATGATGGTGATGATGGTGATGATGGTGATGATGGTGATGAAGTTTTAGGTGAACTTCTTGATGAATCGCAGTTTGAGGTAAGCGATGGTGAGGAAGCAGACGGTCATGATGCTCAGAGCCAGGTGGTTCTGCCACAGGCCCCAGGTGGAGTAATCGACATCCTGCTCCTCCAGAAACGACTCCCCAGAAATGTCACACCTGCAAATACACACACACACACACACACACACACACACACACACCGTCATCCGTCAGGGACAAACACATGACATGATGTTTAACCCTCTGAGATTTCTTTAAAAACACGTGAAAAAACTACTTGGCAAGAAATGATGTCCCAAAAACTGCAAAAACATAAATAAAAATAATAAGAATAATCTGAGAATTTGCTAGGGAGAGGGGAGGATTGTAAGATATTACAAGCCGAACTTTTAACTCTTTAAAATAATTACATTTAACTGTGAACATCTTTACTTACACAGTTACAGTTGAATTCAACTCGGTGCAGAACTTCAGTCCAGTGAACTCATTAGCCATCAGAGCCTGGAGACACAAAAACAGCATTTTTAACAACATTCATGTACTTTCAAGAACTCTTTATGCCAGCATTCATGCTCTAAAGGTGACCCAACATAATATTTTTTATGTAGTGTTAACCCTTTAAAACCTGGATCCACGTTAGTTTTCTTGTGCTGCATTTCTAATATTTTATATTTAAAAGAATGTTTCAGAAAGAAAACAAAATATATAAAAATTAATATTTTAATTTTCTGCACGTTTAGGTAATTTTTTGTCTGTTTTTGTTACACTTTTTTTAATTTTTTGTTTTTGCTTATTTTCAGGCAATTTTCATTTAACTTTTTTTTTTAACCAATTTCTTGGTAATTTTTGGGGCATGTCTTGCTAAATTGCTCGTTACCTTGGACCCATGTTTTTTGGGGAAAAAAATCAAACTGCTTGCTCAAGTTTCAAAGGCTTAATTGATCTAATTTTTCCCAAAATAATTACTGGCCTATGATATTTAAGTATTTTTTTTTAATTTATAGTGTTTAAGTACTGACAAGCACCTTTAATGTAAGTTCTAAACTAGTGGTAATATAAAAACATTCAACTGCAATAAACAACTGTAAAATTAAACACTGGAGCTGAAAGTAGATTTTAGTGTGTTGTATTTCAGTGTGAGTGTGTACATACACTGAGGCCGTATCGTGGTATACTCAAGTACTTCAACCAAGCGAGCCAGTCGACGATGGACGGAAGATTCACGAGTAAACCTGCAAAAATCTGCCGAAAAACACATTTACAGGTAAGAAATGAAACATATTCCTTCATTAAAAACAACAGTGGAGTCGAGTTGTTATGACTTTGTGTACATATTTGCCTGAAAATTAAATTAACTTTTTTTTTTGCATGTTTCAGTGTTTTTTCTGCTGCGTGTTGACGTGAGCGTGTGATCGTCACCATCATGAAGACGCAGGCGATGGTCATAAAGATGTTGGCAATGGCAACCACCGTCTGGTCGGCGGAGATGGCCAGAGCCATGGAGGTAGCGGTGTACGCGACCAGAGTGACGGTGAACATGAATGTGAAGAACGCTTCAGCTGTCGGCTTCAGACCTGAACACACAAGAACAAGGTCAGACGTCATCAGCTAAAAAAACAACAGTGAACCAGGTCTGACTTTTCAAATAAATTAGATATTAAATGATTATTATTTTTTTTAATTTTGAAAAAAAAACTAAAGTTATTATTTACAAAGAAAAAGGACGTTAAATGAACAGTACTTGTGAAATTCAATGTTTAAAATAAATAAGTGAAAATGCCCATCTCAAGTTTTCAGAGCCGAGGGTTAAAATAAATTGAATTTATCCGACTAACATCATAAAACTCTAAAATATTAAAAATATTGCTTTAAAAGCTCATAATTTTTCTTGATGAATTTAAATGATTACTCAGTTATTAAAATATATAAAACATAGTGTAAGCAAAGTTAACAATATATAGCATATTGTGTTTCCTCCTACCCACCAATCATGAAGTACGCCACGCAGCTAAAGACGATGGTGGGGATGGTCCTCAGCGTAATGATGTCAGACAGGATCTTAGCCAGGAAGTACACAGACACCCTGTAGTAACCGCTGATGTACTCATGACTGATGAGAGAAAAATACACCAAAAGTATTATTAATAAACCTCATCAGATATGTTATTATACAGTCAGCATACTACACTGTGAAAAGTGTGGTTTTAGGCCTATTTTAATGGCATTGTGGGGACTCACTTCACCCCCGGGACAAAATTCAGGTCCCCACAAGGTTTTCATTTTACTTTTTTAATAAATATTATATAGCTCATTTTAGGAAATACGCATCTTAACTTAGAGAGATGAGATATCATTCACATGTCTGTGTGTTAAAAACATTCTAAGGGTATTAGCTTAGCTTAGCATAAAATCTGAAAACAAAACAAAAATAACCCATAACTCCACCAAAACCACAAATTCTACTTTTGCATTTCTGTTTATATTCCAGTGTAACAGATTTTATCAATCTGTGGACAAATGAGCTGCAGATAACTTTAAACAGAGCCAGGTTAGTGGTTTTCCACGTTTCCAGTCTTTATGCTAAGCTAAGCTAACTACATCCTAACAGTGCAACAAAGAAATCACATTGATATTGCTGGTATCTCACTTTTTAAAAGAAAATTAAGATGTATTTCTCAAAATGAACCATTCCTTTAACCCTAAATTAAACTTTAACCTCGTGAGGACCTGATTTTTGTCCCCACATGGCAAATAAGTCCCCACAATGTCTTAAAGAACACAAGTTTGTACATAAAATGCAATTAAGCATCCTCATAAGATTTATCCTCTTAAATCACTTTTAGAATAGTGAATTAAGCTTATTTCACAAAAATGACTTAAGGTTACAGTTTTGGTTTATTGTCAGGGAGATCAATATATATTTTTCTTGATAATTATGTGTGTATGTTTGTGTGTTAAACCCACATGAAGAGTTTCCTCTCTGCGATGAAGAGTTCAGCAGATGATAGCGAGCTGAAACACTGATTCACGGTGATGAAGAAGAGAGTGCCAAACCTGAAAACAAAACAAACTCATCAATACGCAGACTGAAAAACAAAAAAGTAAACCAAGCAACTTAACAAGAGGTGGCCCCAAAAAAATTGCAAGAATTAGTAAAACATTACAAGAAAATTGCCTGAAAATACTTCAAGAAATTGTGAATTGAGGGAAGAGTTAAATACATTTTTTAATTTTTTTCTGTAACATAATTTTAAATATATATATTACGATATAATATAGTAAGACTCTTTTTTCTCTTATTATTATGGACATTATTTTGATTTAAAATTGTTTTGATTCCTCGGGTCTGGCAAATAAGTTTAAACCACAATTAACTGTACAATTTCTTAAACTTTAACTCAGACACTTAAAGAAATAATGATTTGACGCTATTAGCATGACAATTATACACATCAACCAATGTAAACATTTTTATCGTAATAAAATTTTAAGCCAAAATGCACAGCCTTACATTTTTGTAATTAATCAAATCAGAATAAAATCAAAAATGATAAAATACCTGTTCTGTATTCCACTTGAATTCTCTTGAACATCAAAGAAAAGGGCTCCAACGACCAGAGCGAGGAACAAGGTCACCGCGATCTAAACAGAATAAAAACAAAACAGAAATGTAAATGTAACAGATGCAGCAAACAAAATACCTGAAAGCTGAATCTTAAAGGAAAATTTCAACATTTTCACAACTCGGGGCTTTTAAAACATTTATATAGATAAAAGCAGTGAACTGATGCCTGTTGGATGTTCCTACTTGGGCGATGGAGGTCTGAGGGTTGAGCATGAGGTTGCGAAACGTTCTCTTGAGAACCCATCTGAACTGGGTCAGGAAGCCGGTGTTGTAGGTGATGGTTCTGGACGGAGCCTTAGTGGTCGTCTGCCTACCCTGAATTATCTTTTCTGAAAGAGACAGGAGGCGATGATGGTAAATAGTTTGGTTTTGCAATTAATTCATATAAAACCCTCATTTTTTGAATGAATTATTAACTTTTCTTGAGCCATCATAAATTCACTGATTAGATTTTTTATAGTAGTACTTTTATTTAACAGCAAAATGTTTTAAAATGTGAAAAAACAGGACAACTAAAAAAGACAAAAAATTACAAACAAATGATAAAATAACAAACACAAAATAAAAAACGTAAATAAATTTTAATAAAGTGAGTAATCAGAAAATTAATTAATACATTTCCACAAATCTACCTTTTTCATAGAAATATATAAAATTACCAGTAATCAACATATTTTTTTCCATTTAATTATGCATTTCTTTTGCATCTGTATTTGTGTATTAATCTGTTATTAATTACTTTAAATATATACAAACTATGTTTCTCTGTTCATCTGTTCTCTTACTTTTAGTCTGTTTTGGCCATTGAGAATCTTTTTAACTTTAACTTTGAAAGAAGTGCCCGATAATTTAAATAATCTTTGAAAAATTGACCCTTTGATTTTTTTGTATTTACCCAGCTCTGCTTCGGTCTGTTTGTAGTAATGACAGTTTCTGTATTCTTCCACGAGCTTGTCTTCGATCCCTCGTCTAGACATCGAAACTGAATCTGAATCTGGATCTAGAGGGAGAAAAGAGGAATTTAATATCGTCCAAACAGAGAAAATAAAAGAAAAAAACCCTGATAAATTCAGTGGCAGATCTTCCTATTGGCAGGGAGGTGAGGTGCCCAAATTATTATTATCATATACATTAGTCTTGCAAATACATTTAACAATGAGCTAAATAAACTGCCGTACCGTACCATACCATTATTATTACAATCCTGTTCGTATTGTTTACAAAGTTATTAAGGAAGATTGGGGCCTTGTTAAGGGAAAACAATCTTAGATTTCTAGAGCGAAGTCATAATATTACAAGAATAATTAGTCAAAATTTTGAAAAAAAAGATGATAATTTAAACTTGTAAATTCACAAGCAAAAATTGTAACTCTTTAACATGGTCATAATCATTCTTCATAAAAAAAGAAATCAAAAATAGGGGCAAATAATCCTAATATATAATGTGAGAGCAACAATGGGGATGGTGAAGTCGAGTGTATGTGTATGTATACAATAAATATAAAAGATAATGATACTTTTAAAAACACTTTAAAATCGGACATACACACCTTCATTGTCCATGTTACTGAGGGCGACGGCGGTTGAGTCTCCGTTTATGATGTCGAGGAAGAAGTCAGCAGGGTTGTTGTGGGGCTCACAGGTGTATCCTGGGAAATGAAGTTCCAGACAGAGTTAAACAGTCAATCACTTTTGCATCACGTTGTTGTGTTGCTTTGGATTAATAGTAAAGATTTTCCTACCGATGTCTGAGAAATACTCCAGTGCGCTCTGTGCCGGGCCGTGGTAAACCTGAGCATTTTCATTACAGTCAAAATAAGAGTTAATGTTAATAAAGCCAATACACAGCATCTAAAATGGAAAAGATGAGGAAGACTGGCAGTGAAACAGCAACACAACAAAAGTAATAAAGAATGAAGAAAACAAGATAAGATTATAAAAGATAGCAAGCACAACAAAAAAGTGAAAAATGGGAAAAAATCATCAATAACTGCAATGACAAATAGAAAAGATTAGCAAAGAAGTGAGATTGAATGAAAAGAATGAGTGACATCAAAGAGAAACTATTAAAATATAAAAGCAAAATATAAAGGAAAAATATTACAAGAATGATAAAATATAAATTAAGATTTATATTTACTTATATTTGTCAAGGCCGTTGGAAAAGGCAGCCAAAAAAGTGCAAAAGAAAGGAGAGAAAGAAGAAGCAAAGACAAGAAAACATAAAAAGAGAAAAAAGAAGAAAGAAATAGATCACATAGCACAAGAGGGCAAAAAGTAAAGAAAAAAGTAACAAATAATGATGAAAAACAGTGAGCAAAAGGAGAAAAGAAATGACGATAGAGTGACAAAAAAATAAGAAAAAAGAAAAAATTAGGAGGGAAATAATCAAGAAAAAAAATCAAAAACTGGGAAAACAAAAGAGGACGAAAGTGAAGAATGACGGATCGAAACACTGAAAGAAGATAAAGGGAGAAAGACACATTTTTTAAAAAATCAAAGAAAGAAAAGATGCCTGTAAATCTGATGAAATGTGTGTAAGTTACCTGTTTGCCGCTGACCAGCAGGGTGAGACTGTCGAACAGGCGGTAGATGGAGTATCGAGGCTGGTGGATGGACAGGATGATGGTGCGGCCGCTGTCCGCCATCCTGGAGAAAAAAAGACAAGAAAAACAAGGTGAACACTTATTTGTGTGTGTGTGTGTGTGTGTGTGTGTGTGTGTGTGTGTGTGTGTGTGTGTGTGTGTATGTGTGGTGTAGGTCGACTTTAATACATTGTGGGGACTTCCACCGGGGACAAAATTCAGGTCCCCAAAATGTTTACATTTGACTTTTTAATTAGGTATTATATTGTGTTTTTTTATTTTCTTGTGTGTGTGTGTGTGTGTGTGTGTGTGTGTGTGTGTGTGTTGACCTCTTGAGCAGCAGCAGCACAGAGTTGGCGGTGCTGGCGTCAAGGCCGGTGGTCGGTTCGTCCAGGAAGAGGACGGGCGGGTCGATGATCAGCTCCATGCCGATGTTGGTCCTCTTCCTTTCGCCGCCCGAAATCCCACGAATCAGCTGAGTGCCCACCTGAACACACACACACACACACACACACACACACACACACACACACACACACACACACACACAATATTTACAACTGTTTGTTTTTTTAATGTATGTTTTCTTTCTCTTTTCTTTGCTTGTTTCATGTTTCTTATTTTTTTCTTCCCTTTTCCTTGTTGCTTTCACTCTCTTTAATTATTTAATTTTCATATCTTGTGCTTTCCTTTATTTAATTTTCTTTTTGTTATCTTTTTTTATTGTCTTTACTGTCACTCTTTCTTTGTTGCTCTTCTTTTCCATTTCTTTTTCCCTTTGCACATTGCTTTTGCTCTCTTTGTCTTTAGTTATGTATTTATTTGTGATTTTTTTTGTATTTTTAAATGTTGTTCCTAACTTTTTTCACTTTCTTTTTGCTCTTGGCACATTTTGTTTTGTTGTGACGCTGCAGTTTCATTTTGCCTAAATGATTGTTCATTTCTACCTCCTTAATTTCTCACTTCTTTTTTTCTTCTCTTTCTAAGGGTCACACAGTCTTTATGATTTCGTTATTTCAGCAGAATGAGTAAATAATGACACATCAGGTTTTGATGAAAGTGTTGAAACTGATCAGCAGGATTTCCTCTTTCCATCATCGGTTAGCAAATCGCACTAAACATGACACTGAGGTTTATTTCCACCAGCTAAACATGATGCTGCAGTTTTGTGTTTTAAATGATGGAAGTTTTGTTTATTTATTTTTTTGACACTTGTTTCTTTTTCTCTTTCTTTCTTTACTTTTGCTCTCTTTCTATATTTTCTCTTTTCTCCCGTCACTTTTTCTGTCATTATATTTATCACTGTCTTTCCTCACCCTGGAGTCGGCCACTCGGCCCAGTCCCAGCTCCTGGATCAATCTGTCGACTTTTTGTTTTTTCTCCTCCTGAGAGACGCTCACGGGGAGTCTCAGCGCTGCCGAGAAGGTGAAGTTTTCTCTGACCGTCAGTGTTCCCATCACCACGTCGTCCTGGAAACAAGAAACAATTGTAAACAACAACCAAAAGGTGACGGATACATTTTTATTCTGCCTCCAAGCTGGTGATGTTTTCGGGTTGTCCACCTGTCCATCCATACATATGTCACTGTGAACTTGTCTGTCTCATTTCCATCTCTTTTTTTTTCAGATTTGGCACAAATGTCCATTTAGACAACAAAATGACATGATGTGATTTTGGTGGTTAAAGGTCAAGGTCATTGTGACCTTGTGTCGATCTAATTCTTGTGAACCCAATATCTCAAGAAAGCCTTAAGTGATGTTTTTTGCTTCTTTTTTCTTTTTTTTTTTCAAATTTGGCAAAAATGTCTTTGAGTCAAGAATCAACTTATTAGAGTTTGGTTGTCATGGGTCAAAGGTCAAGGTCACTGGGAATTTGGGTTCATCCCATTCTTGTGAATGCAAATATCTCAAGTTCACCTTGAGGGATTTTTTTTCTTAAATTTGGCACAAACATCCACTTACACTCAAGAATGAACTGATCATTTTTTATGGGCAAAGGTCAAGGTCACTATGATTTTTTCCATCTCATTCTCTGAAAACATGATAACTCAAGAACACCTTGAGGGAGTTTCTTCAAATTTGGCACAAACGTCCACTTGGACTCAATGATGACCTGATTAGAATTTGGTGGTCATAGGTCACTGTGACGCGTTTCTTCTGTAGATGATTTCCTGTCTGTCTCACTCACCTGCACCACGTATCCAGACAAACACTTGAAGTTTGGAGGCTGATGAGCTCCATCAATCAAAACTTCTCCTGACAGACCGGCAGGGTCCTTCCTGGCTGCCAAAACATCCAGAAACCTGAAAATTTAAATAAGAAAATGTTTCAGAAAATACTCAAATTAAAATACTCAATTAAAGTATAAGTACAAGACAACAAAGACACTCACGATGACTTTCCGCTCCCGGTTGCCCCCATGATGGCGTTCAGACCGGGCTTCATGATCCCACTGAGAGAAAGAGAGAAAATTAGTAATAATAATAATTATTATTAATGTTATTATAATAATAACTTAATTTATATCGCATCTTTAAAAACAGAGTTTGAAAAGTGCTTTGGCAAAAAAGCACCTGCAAGACAATGACAGAAAGACAAACAGTCCTACTGAACACAAGCAAAAAGAAACGAGGGTGGAGTTTAGATCAAATTAAAACCAGAGGACAAATAATGCAAGATGTGAAATGTCGATATAAAATAATTAAAAGAAATAGCCCAGAAACAACAGCAGAAGCAATAAAAACCATAAAATTACAAATGTAAGGAAATAAATCAATAAAATATCAATTTAAAAGGTAAAAGAAATAAAAAGAAATAAAAAAGATAACATCACATAAAAGCAGGTCTATTAAAATGGGTTATAAAAAGTGACTTAAAAAAGTTACAGATTCTGAGATCCTTATATTAAGTGGAGAAATTTGAGAAGTTCAAAGTATTATTGGCATTATTTATTACAAAGTAATGAGTCTAAAACCTGGAAATGAGTTTAAATTTCAGCACCTCATCTCAAAGTCAAAGGGTTTTTGGTTAGATGCTTGAAATTTTTTTTTTTTTTTTAATGTATAAAAAAAATCAGAATTCATCTTTATGTTAATATTTACAACTGTTTTTTTTGTAATGACGAAGCAGTTTCAGTTCTTCTGTATTTTTGAGGAACTGAAAGGCGTTTTTTTGCGGTTTTGCAAATGTAGTTTGCTGTTTGGAGAAAGTATGACTCATCTTTGGTTGTTTTTTTTGACTCAGGCACAGAATGAATCAACAAATTCCACAACACAAGACTCTTAAATGATGCTGCAGTTTCCTTTAGCCTCCTATGTGACGGTTATGCATTTCTCAATTTGTCTTTTTTGAAAATTTTCATTTGTATTTTAAGCTCTCGACTTTAGAATGAGAACGGGCTAAAAACCAAAAAATAACAACCAAAAGAGAAAAACAGAAATAAAGGCGCTACTCCAAATTTGCTCTCCAGATCAATCTGAGAAGCCAAAGCTGCGTTAACCACCTCCCCATTTTTAACCCACATATGCAAACCAAATATTTAACTTCCTGCCTCCTCATGATAAACAGGTGCTGCTGTTAAACTGTGTCAGGTACGACACACTCACTGAGCCACAGAGATTTGTTTTTGTGGAGAAAAAATATCATTTTAGCCAAAATAAAGCTTAAAAAACATGTTTTTCTGCAGTGTGACAGATGGTTAAACAAGTCCAGAGAAGCAGGTTTCTCATAATTTAAAGATAAACTATTTTGTCCACAGTCATAAATGATAGTAGAGTAAACTTCTTATCAAACTTTTGGCTTTAAAACAAACCGTCATAACAGGCTGCCAACATCGCGTGAGCAGATTAACTGAAGCTCCAGCGTTTCTATAAAAAAACACTCTGATTCAACCTTCAACTTTGAGTCACGCCGGTCAATGATTACACCCACTGAACAATAAAATACCACAGAAACCACCCGCCATAAACCCCACAGACAAACTGCACTTTGTCCCACTGCATTTTTCATAACACTCAATCAAAGATCATTTTAACAGTTCATAAACAAATTATGAAGGTTAAGGTCAGACTCCTCAACTCATCACTCAACTCCAAAAGATGTAGCAGGATTAAGATAAATCTTAATTTGTAAAATGACTAATAAATCTCCCTTGTACCTTGCACTTGTGTTTCAGTCTGAGAATAAATACGTTCTAATAGCAATTGATTAATTTTTGTTTACTTTTTTAAAAATAATTCAGTTTTTTTGGGGGGTAAAAGTTAAATATTTTCAGGATTACACAAATCAAAAGTCTAGATTAAGAAACTTTTAAGGTTGCAATGCTCATCCAAACAAAATGCAGAAAAAAAGTCGTACGTTCTTCAAACCAAAGATAGACTACATATGCACGTTATATTGGGGATATGTCAAAGCTATGTGTTTGCTGTGATTAACATGTGGTCAGATTCAGACAGTAAATCCAATTTGTGATACTTAAGAAAAGATGATGTTTTGGCTTAGAAGTACCCAAATTTGGAGACACCATCCTGACTGGAAAATCAGCAATGTTTTAGTCGCCACAAAATACTATGTTGGAGCCTAAAAGGCTGCTGGTCATTACAAATATCACATCTTATGCCTAAAAGGTCACTGGAAAAACAGTAACAAGTGTCACCCATGATTGGTGCTAAAAGTCACTAAAAACAACACAGGGTTGCTAAAAAAATACCCATGTTTGGTGTCTAAAAAGCCACTGGACCAACATCAATGGGTCATTAAGATACATCTGTGTTTTGCACCTTTTAAGCCGCTGGAAAAGCAATGATGCGTCACTAAAAAACACCCTCATTTGGTGCCTGAAAAGGCACTGGAAAAAAAAAGTGACAGGTTGCTACAAAACGCCTATGATTGGTGCTGAAAGGCCACTGATTAACAACAACGGGTTGCTACAGAATATCCCTGTTTGGTGCTTAAAAAGCAGCTAGAAAAACAGTGACAGGTCGCTACAAAACATCCAAGTTTGGCGTCTACAAAGTCACTGGAAAAACAGCAATGACTCACTAAATCACAACCAGGATCATCAAAGAAGGAGGTTTTCAAGGTCTTAGAAACAAATGTTTGTACAAAATGTATCATCAGCCCATCCAGTAAATGTCGACCTATTTCACAGAAAAGTAAAAATCTACCCTCTTGGTGGTGCAATGAAGAATTAACCAAAATTGGTAGGAATGATCCTCTTGGAAACATGAACACTGGTGCCAAAGTTGATGGAAATCTCTCAAGTAGTTGTTGAGATATTTTAATGAAAACAAAAAATTAATAACCTCATGGAGGTGATAAAGGAAACTTCAAATGACCACAAAAATCAGTGGGATTCATTCTCTGTTGAACGTTTGTGCCAAATTTCATCTCAATCCATCAAAGAGTCATTTAGCTATTTGAGTTTGAACCAACTGGGAGATGATTTTTTCAGTCTGACACATTTCTGTGAATTTAACGCCCTGAGGTTTCTTACTAAGTCGACTTTAAAAAGGTACGAAGGCAGTTCAGCATCCTGCCGGCGTTTGTTTGTTGCTTTAAGCGGCGACTCATTGTTTTTGACAGCCTCCTCTGTGTGTGTGTGTGTGTGTGTGTGTGTGTGTGTGTGTGTGTGTATGTGTGAGGAAAATGGGTTTCTTGACAAAGCAAAACTTCCTTCCTTTGCCTCCAAACGTGTGTGTGAATGTGTGTGTGTTTGATCCGTGTGGGCCTTGCTGGAGTCACGTTTACCTCCCAGGTGTCCTCCGGTCGGCACGTAGACAAACACACACACACAATGACTGCACATGCCACCTCAGTTTGCCGAACTCAGCGAAAACTTTGAAACGTGCTTCAGTGTCTTTGTGTCACACCAGTATTTCAAACGAAGCGTTCCGACAAATTAAGTTTTTTCACTTGAAAAAGTGATTTTAAATGACAGAAAAGGCATTTTTTTCTTTATTTTTCATAAACATTTTGACTTTTTTTTTACCCCATAACATTTTTTGTAATTTTTAAAGAAAACAATGTAGACCTTTTTTTCACTTAAATGTTTTGGGTGATTTTAAAGAAAAAAAAGGTTGTTTTCTTTTTTTCATTAAAAATTTTGGCGATCTTTAAAGACAACATGTTTTATTTAAAAATCACCAAATTTCAAATTTCCAATTAGGCTTGAACACATCATGTGTAATTCAACAGGTTTGTGAAACAAAATTCCATGAATTTTTTCAAACATTCAGTGTACATTTAGTTTTCCGAAAACTTTACAAGCCTGGAAATTGCTATTTGCAAGTTCCATGACTTTTCCAGGTTTTAAATCGCTGTAAGTTTCTTTAAAAAAATCAATTTTTTGAAGTTTTCTAAACTCACTTGAGGTCGATGAGGATGTCTTTGGTCGTTCCTTTCTTCCGACACAAACAGTTTCCTCCCACCGTCACCTTGTAGTCGATGTTGTGAAAGCTGACGGTGGCGCCGCGCCGCTGTTGGCCCGAACCTGCAGACTGAAAAAAACGTTAATTCACCCTAAAATCAACACATCACCAAAATGTGACGTCAGCATGAAGAGTTGAAGGTACCTGGTGTTTTGAGGCTCCATTCAGCCCGGGCTCTATCGTCACTTTGCTCTCCGACATCCTCGACCGCGCTCCTCCTCAAACACTGAAGAAACATTTTTGGTAAAAAGCTTTTTTTTGTGTGCAATTTATTTATTTAGTTAAAAATTAATTTATTTTTCAGTTTTCACAACAACCAACACTACAGTTGTAACTCTTTGCCTTAAATGCTTAGTCAGTTTAAAATACTGTATATTAACATGCAGGGTTAGCACCTATTTTTACCAAAACATTTTCATAACTCGCGGGCAAATTTTAAAGACCATAAATTCTCTGAAATGAAAATTTTGGCCATTTTTTCTTACTGTATTAAAGAAAAAAATAGCTTTTTTTTCATTAAAAATGTACGGTTTGCAAAGCAATTCCTATTTTATTTCAGGACATTTTTCCTTAATAAATCTACAGCAATTCTTACAAGAAACATTGTTTTTCTTCTAAATAAAAACAGTTCTGCAATTGTGCATTTTTTCTTTTAAAATTTTTGTCTTTTTTTTTTTTAGATTTTTTTGCTTTAAATTTTTTAGGGGTGATTTTAAAGAACAAAAATGAAACTTTTTCTCTCTTTTTTTGCCTGGAAACAATTTTGGTGATTTTTGAAGGATGCAAATCATTTCATTCAGTTTGTATTTACACAGCCTGCCAGCTTTTTAGGCTTTGGGTTTTGCAGTAGATTGTAAGTGTAAAGCAGCAGAAAAGCATCTTAAAAGTTGACCATCAGTAAATGTACTCACCCACACAAGTAAAAAAGCTCCGACTTCACTCTGCTTGAATCTGACGTTGCTGAATCTCCCTCACAGACTTCAGATTAATCTTGAGTCAAACCTGCAGGTGAATTTAACAGAACTGAAGAGTTTATGTCTCACCTGTTAGAGCCAATAATTCCCAGTGAGAGCAGATCCAGGCTGCAGGACACTGACTGCAGAGAGCTGTGTGTGTGTGTGTGTGTGTGTGTGTGTGTGTGTGTGTGTGTGTGTGTGTGTGTGTGTGTGTGTGTGTGTGTGTGTGTGTTCAGTCCTGTTTTATGACTGAAGATAAGAGAAGTGGGGAGAAGGGCAGCACCGACTCTCTCACTTCTCCAACAGCTTCAGTTTACGTCACAGTGAAACATAAAAGTCCTGCACTGAAAAAAGTCAGCAAACTGAACTCTGCAGAGTCAGCAGTTTTTGGTTTTTTTACACACCATTGCGAAACGTTAGACACACTCACACTTTATATGACACGGCAATTTTTCTGGGACCAATTTATTTTAAATACAAAAACAGTTTTTTTTATCCTTATAAGTGAAATTATTCACTATGACGCTGTGATTAGATCCAGCTTGAATACACAGAAGCTTTTTTATTGTTGTTTTTGTGTTTTGATTGCTTTTTTTTTTTCTCGCTTTGTTTACCGAGATATTTGTTTCCTGTCAGGGTAGTGTCACATGCCTTGACATATTTTCTCAAAAAAGAAAGAAAAGGCGTTTTTTTCTTTAAAAAAAAAATCACCCAAAAAAATTAAAAAGAAAAAAAAAAATCATCAAACATTTTAAAAGAAAAAAAAACAGAATTCTTCCCTTAAAACAAACAAAAATATCAAAGAAGAAAAAAACGCCCATTTTGTTTTTAAATATATGTATATATCTTTAAATATCACCAAAAATTGATAAATAAAATGTGAAGAGTAAATGATAATTTCTGTTTTTATGGTTTTTGGCTTTGATAAAAAGTGTAATTTTGTTGATTTTTAAATCCTTTTAAATGCCTTCCAAACCAGCAGCCTGTGGATTTGGAAGGCATGTTTTTCTTTAAAATAATAATAATGATAATAGTAATAATAATGATGAACTAAATTTCTTAAAAATCACCAAAAAATGTTTAGACATAAAAAAAAAAAAAGAAGAAAATCTACAAACAAATTTAGAGAAAGAAATATTGCCAATTTTCTTTTTCATTAAAGTCACCAAAAACTTTAAAGTGCTGAAAATGGAGTCATTTCATTTTATTATAGTTCTTGTCGGTGACATATTTTAAAATATAAAATCATCGTTGTCATAAATATAGTTTTCTGGACAATTTTCTTCTCACCTTTTGTTAATTTCCTGCAATTTGTGGGACATTTCTTGAGTTCGTCTTTGTCATCTTTTCTCGTATTTAGGAAAGAAATCAATTAAATTTGCTCGGCTTTTAAAGGGTTAAACACGTGTTTGCAATGAAATGCCATCAGTTAAAACCGGAAACAGAAGCTCTGGCTGTCGGAACGTTAATAAGGTGACACTTGGCGGATGTATTCGCCACAGTAGCCGACAGCTGCTGTCTGTGCAGATACTTTTATTATTTTTTATTTAAACGATCAGAAATGTCCTCAGCGGATAACCTGAGAGAGTTTGTTAAAGAGCGGCTCACTGCTGCTGCTGAAGAAATATTTTGGGTTTTTAGAAAAACCGTCGTTCAGTACGAAGACGAGCTCGCGCGGCAGCGCAGACTGCTGGAGATCATCCGGAAACCCCAAATAAAGTTACACCGCCTCCGTGAGCAAAACTTTATCATTTCATTTTATTAAGGAGTTATTGTTACAAATAATCCATTTTTTAAATATAATCCCAGTTTTAGCAACTTTTTTTTAGCGCAATGCAAATCAAGAAAATTTGCTCAAAAAACATTTTAACAACAATTGTGAAAGACAGGGAGACTCAACTTACTTTGTTTTAGGGTTTAAAATGTTTTGATGATTTTAGGGCATTTCTGAGATTTCAGGACGTTTCCAGTTTTTTAGGATATTTCTAGGATTTGAGGACATTTCTTGGATTTTAGGACATTAGGGGCTCAGCTAGGAACTCAGTCGAAGCTGCAAGAGGACCCTCCCTTACAAATCACCAAATTTCCAATTCTAATAATAATATCCGTTTAAGGTTTATCAATGGTTGTTTCAGATAATGTATGGTCTTTAAAATTTGCCTCAAAGTCTTGGAGTTGTTTTGGTAAAAATGTGTATTAACCTTGTTACTGATAGTACTTTGCTCACGTTTGCGTTTTCTTCTTCACCGTCACAGTGGTATTGTTTACCTTTCGTTCTCTGTTCCTCCAGAGCTCCCACAGCAAAATGTCTGTAAGGAGGAGGAGGTTCTGGACCAGGAGGACTCAGAGCCTCCTCAGATTAAAGAGGAACAGGAGGATCTCCGCACCAGTCAGGAGGGGGAGCAGCTTGGACTGAAGCAGGAGACTGATGCCAAAACGTTGACTCCTACTAACGAGGAAAGTGACCCCGGTGAAGCTCAGACTCCGAACTTAAGTACTGACGACACTCGAAATGCAACAGACGAAGAGTCATTAGGCAACATGCCAGTCATAGTCTCGGTGGTATCGGAAGCACCCAACGACCCTTCACAGTCCTTCAAGTGTGACACGTGTGGAAAAGCTCATAAATTCAAGTCCAAATTAAAGACACACATGAGAGTTCACACAGAAGAAGAAGAGAAGAATAAACAGAAGAAGAAGAAGAAGAGACCGTACCTTTGCAAAACCTGTGGGAGAAGACTTCGTTCCTTGGCAGCATTGGAAAATCACAAAAACATACACACAGGTGAGAAGCCGCATGTTTGCAAAACATGTGGAAAAGGTTTCAGACAAAGCTATGCCTTGAAACGCCACCTGAGAATCCACACAGGAGAAAATCAGAACCAATGCAAGACCTGTGGAAAAGATTTCAGTTGTGAATACACTTTGAGTGCCCACATGAGAATCCACACAGGAGAGAGGCCGTATGTGTGTAAAACATGTGGGAAAGGTTTCAGAAGTGCCAGTGATCTAAAACGCCACATGAGAACGCACACGGGTGAGAAGCCAAAAAATGTCTGCAAAACATGTGGTAAAGATTACAAAACTAGCAGTGCCTTGATCGTCCACATGAGATCCCACACAGGAGAGAAGCCGTACCTTTGCAAGACCTGTGGAAAAGGTTTTAGTCAACAAACAGGACTGAAAATTCATACCATAAGTCACTCACGTAAGAGGCCATTTCTGTGTAAAACCTGTAAGAAAGGTTTCTGTCAGTTGGGAGCCTTAAAAACACACATGCGAATCCACACAGGAGAGAAACCATTTTTGTGCAAAATATGCGGGAAAGCATTCAATCAGAGCAGTTATATGAAGATCCACATGAGAACCCACACAGGTGAGAAACCGTATTCTTGCAAAACATGTGAAAAAGATTTCAAAAGTAAAAGATCCATATCGGATCACATGAAAAAACACAAAGGTGAGAAGCCCGACAAGCGAAACATGGGAAAGCTTTCTGACAAAAGGAAGACCAGACAGTCCACGTAAAGTCACACTGGTAAGAAGCCCCAACTTTCTACAATGTGCTGGAAAAAATTCATTGAAAGTTTAACATTGAAATGGCAAATGAGAATTCACACAGGAGAGAAACATGTAGGACCAGCCAGAGTGGTGACCTGACAGTCCACATCAAAAGAACATACACAGGTGAGAAGGCTTAATTTTCTGGGATCTGCAGCAAAAGATTAATTGACATGCCAGCATTCAAGGGGACATGAGAATTCACATAGGTGAGAAACATGTTGGAGAGATTTCAGACAGAAGTGATCAAACTGTCCATGTGAAAAGAACCCACACTTGTGAGAATCTGCAACTTTCTACAATCTGCTAGAAAAGGTTTGATAACATTGCAGCATTGAGATGGCACATGGGAATCATAGGTGAGAAACATGTAGGAGAGATTTCAGACAGAGTGGTGACCTGACAGTCTACAACAGAAGCACTTACACTGATGAGAAGCTGCAACTTTTCAAGATCTGGCAGAAAAGAGTCATTGACATACCAGCATTGAAAAGGCACATGAGAATCCACATAGGAGAAAACTTGTAGGTACTTCTGTGGAAAAGTGTTTACCAAATGGATGGAAGACGTTTTTGCAGTAGCTTAATTTATTATATCATATGTATTTTTTTTTTTAAATAAAGATGATGTTAGTGTAAAATGTCTCTTTGTTTAAGTCTGTTATTTTTTTGTTTTCCAAATAGCATTTCTTTGAATCAAATGTAATTGCCAAAATTGATGAAAAAATAAATGTTGGTTTGCAGTGAGTGCACAGCAATGGCTGTTTAAGTATGAGTTCATTGTTTTCAAATGGCCTCCAAACATAATAAGGCAGTTAAATAACTTTTGCTTTTTCTCCTACATTATAACTGTATCATTAATTAAAATCAGTTGATATTTATGGACCTGGCAGGGCCCAGTTTGCATAATGTTTTTTTAAGGGAAACGAACAGGTACAGTCAGGGAAGAGTCCTTTTCCAAAAAAACAAAACAAACAAAAATATTCTACATTTTTCTACATAAATAACATCATTATGAGAGTTTTTATCGAATACACATCAGTTTTAATCCAAAATCAATGTCTTATTTAGCTCTCTATAGCAACTTGTATTTATCTGTCGCTTAGTGTTGTATATTTGTCTTTCTCGCGACATCTAGTGGTCCAACATGAGCCGTGCAGCCGATAGAAAGGAACTCTCGCGAGACTTGAGCGGTCCAAAGGTTTTCCACTATGGTGTCCACTCAAAACAAACAGCAGCTGGAAAAGTTGATTTTAAACATTTTCCTGCGGGTAAGAGATGCCGATGATCATATTTTTATGTTAAAATATCAAACAAGATTCACGTCATTTCATACGAACTAGTTTGAATAATTTAATCGTTGATTTTTAAAAGTTTACCCTCGTGTGACCAAGGTTAACGGTTTGACTGCCAGCAACTGTCCTGAGACAATCACATACTGATAATGCGATTTAAATACTAAACGGTTTTTAAAATGATACAGTTATTGTGTTTTTGAAGTGAGGCTAGTTGTTTCATGTTGTAAATACTTTGTTACTAACTTATTCCATTTAGTTTAAGGTTTATATATTTGTATTCTATCTCAATATAACTAATTTATTAAAAGTTATTCAGCCATCATTAGCTTTATATTTTAAAAGGTAACGAAAACATATTTCATATATATATATAGATATATATATATATATTCCTCATGCCCATAATACAGTACATATTCATACTTTTGTGTGTATTTGTTTCGGCAGTGATGCAGATCAGACCATGATGATGATGATGATGATGATGATGATGGGAAACAGTTGATGTGTTCTGAGGATGAAGAAGATGAGGAAGATGAAGCTGAGGGTGAATCACAGCCAGCTGCAGTTTCTGTCCAGAGATGAAACATCTGGAAACTTCCAGAAAGAAGGAGCGCTGCTGGTTGGACGACAGAAGAAAGGTCAGGCCGCGTCCTTCTATCCTATTTTATTGATGCTGCACATTTTCGGGTCTTTACTCTTTTTCTCTTCTCTTTTGTTTTGTTTTATTCGGTTGTCTTGTTCTCCTCTCTGTTCTCCTGTGTGTTCTGTTCTCCTATGCTCTTCTGTGTTTCTGTCGTCTTGTGTTCTCTTTTCTTTCTTTTTGTTCTCTCCCTTGTTCTTTGTTCTGTTGTCTCTTGTTGTTTTGTCACCTCTGTTTGATTCAGTTCTTTTCTATGTGCTTTTTTCCGTAGTTTTTTGTGTTCTCTTTTTTCTGATGGACTCTGTTCTCTCCTGTGTTCTGATATCCGTAGTTCTTTTTTCTCCTTTGTTTTTTGTGTTCTCTTCCCTTTTGTTCTCCCCTGTTTTGTTTGTTTTGTTGTGTTTTGTTCTTTTGTTCTTCTTGATTTGATCATGCTCTCTTCTGTGCTCTCGTCTCCTTAGTTCTTTTTTCTCCTATGTTTTCTTGCGTTATCTTGTCTTACTTTTTGTTTCCTCCTGTTTTCTTTGTTCTGCTGTGTTATCTTTTGTTCTTTTCACATATCAGCTATTTGGATCTGTTTTTTTCTGTTTTGTTCTCCTCAGTTCTTTTTTCTCCTATGTTTTTATCCTCTTTGTGTGCTCTCTTGTCTGTCTTTTTGTTCTCTGTTTTCTTTGATTATAATGTCTTTTTTTATCTAATTTCCTTTGTTTCTGTTCTCTTCTATGTTTTGCTCACCTTGTTTCTTTATTGTTCTCTTATGTTTTGTGTTATTTTGTGTTCTCTTGTCTTCCTTTGTACTGTTTTCTTTGTTTTATTTTCTGATCTGTAGTTCTTCTCTTTTCTCTGTTTGATTTGGTTCTCTGTTCTCATGTTTTTTTCTTATTTTGTTCCTCTTCAGCTCTCCTACATTCTCTTCTGTTGTCTTTTGTTCTCTTGTGTTTTTTCTGTTCTTTTTTGTTTTCATTTGTTCCGTTTTGTGTTCTCTCATGTTCTGTTTGGTTCTGGCCTCTTTTGTCCTCTGGCTCCGCGGCTCCTCGGCAGGAGTCATCCCTCCGTCTATTTCCATCCTCTGACTCACTTTGACTTCCTGGTGGAACGTCTGTGTGTCCAGCAAAAGAACAACAGAAGAGTGACGGTTCTCTGTATTTCTCTCCTGTTCCTCCTGTGTTTCAGATCTGTGTGAGAGGTTCTGTCGGCTGAGAGGAAACCTGCTGTTCATCCTGAAGAAACAGGTGAAAATCAGGGAGAACACTTTCTTTGTGTTCTTTAAACTGGACGTAACAGACACGCAAAGTTTTAACTTAAATTTGTTGACCTTTTTTTTTTCCTTCAAAAAATTCTGGCTATTTTTTTAAAGAAAAAAAATGGTGATTTTTTTTATTTTTAAAGAAACATGCCTTTAGAGGATGTTCTTTCTGTAAAATCATCTGTGTGTGTGTGTGTGTGTGTGTGTGTGTGTGTGTGTGTGTGTGTGCAGGGTGGTAAACTAGAAGACGTGCTGTTTTTGGAGAAATGTGAAGTCATGAAGGTTCCCGGTGACGACACACGTCTGGCTGTTAGTAAGTATCTCCTGTTCTGTTCTGTTCTCTCCTGTTCTGTTCTGCTCTGTTCTGTTCTGTTCTGTTCTGTTCTGTTCTGTTCTGTTTTCTCCTGTTCTGTTCTGTTCTGTTCTGTTCTGTTCTGTTCTGTTCTGTTCTGTTCTGTTCTGTTCTCTCCTGTTCTGTTCTGTTCTGTTCTGTTCTGTTCTGTTCTGTTCTGTTCTGTTCTGTTCTGTTCTGTTCTGTTCTGTTCTGTTCTGTTCTGTTCTGTTCTTTAATTTTCTTGCACTGTGTTTTGAGTACTTTTGGGCTCATCTTTGTAGTTCTTTGTTCTCGTCTGTTCTCTCTTGGGTTCTCGTTTTTTCCCTTTTGTTGTCTTTTGTTCTCCTCCTTCTTCTTTTTCTTATGTGTTCTCCTTTGCTCTTTAAAGAACATTCTTTGAGAACTTCCTTCTTTAAAAAAAAGTCCCAAAAAATTCTCTCATCTTTTCTTTTTTTTTTTAAACGTGCGGTGATGTTCGTTTATGGTGTGTTTTGTGTGTTTTCAGTGTTTGTCAGCGGGGACCCTCCTGTGTTCCTGGAGGCGAGCAGCTCCGCTGAGTGTGTGTCGTGGCTGGTCGTCCTGAGAGACGCTAACACCGACGCGCTGAGGCGACGCATCACACACCTCCGCACGCTCATCAACACACACACCGCCGCCCGGCACGCACACACTGCTTCACGCTGCAGCGGCGGGGATGAAAACCTGGAGGGTGCTGCAGGTACAGGTGAGTGTGTCATTTTTATCGACACATTAAAACTTTAGTTCAGTTTGCAGCATTTTCAGTGTGTTGATGTAATGTTGTTTTTTGGCCACAAGGTGGAGTCGAATCTGCTGCTACAGTCTCTCCACTGCACCTGAGTATAGGTACGTCTCACACACACACACACACACACACACACACACACACACTCACACACACACACACACACACACACACACACACAGAGTTCAGAGTCTCCGGGTTTATTTACTAGGATTGTGAAAAACATTGTTGTGTTCTCTTCCTCTCTCCTACGTTGGTTTTTTCCTTTTCTGCTCTGTTTGACGCCCTTCTGTGTTTTTTCTTTCATTCTTTTTTTTCTTTGTCCTCTTTTATTCTGTCCTGTTATCTTTTTTCTTCTGTCCTCTTTTATATTCTCTTCTATTCTCCCATGTTCCGTTTTGTTCTCTCCTATGTTGTTTCATCCCCTTCTTCTCTGTGAGGTTCCCCTCTGTGTTGTGTTCTCTTTTGTTCTTCTCGGTTCTCTTTTACTCTGTTGTCTTTTCTTTTGTTCTCTTTTGTTCCTTTATATTTTGTTCTGTTTTCTTTTGTGTTCTCCTCTTCTCTCCAGTGTTCTGTTTCATTCTCTCCTATGTTGTGTTTTGTTCTCTTCTGTTTCATGTACTTCCCTTTTGTATTCTGCTCTTTTTCCTATTTTCCTGTTTTCTTTGTTGTTCTTTTCTGTTCTGTTTCATCCTGTCATGTTCTCTTCTGTTTCCTTTCTGTCCTCTGTTCTCTTTTGTATTCTCCTTTTCTCTCCTATGTTCTGTTTCTTTCTCTCCTATGGTCCATTTTGTTCTTTTCTCCTCTGTTAAGTTCCTTCTGTGCTCTGTTTTATTTTGTTCCTTTTTGTTTTCCTCTTTTCTCTTTCATTCTGTCATGTTCTCTTCTGTTTCTTTACATTTTTGACTTTTATCTTCTTCTTCTCTCCTATTGTTTGTTTGTCGTTCTCCCCTGTCCGGTTCTCCTCTGTTTGGTTGTTTGTGTGTTCTGTTTTCTTTCATGCAGTTTTGTTCTCTCTTCTGTTCTCTTTTTTCTTGTCATGTTCTCTTTTGTTTTCCTCTTTTCTATTTTATGTTCTCTTCATCTCTCCTAGGTTTTGTGCTCTTCTCTTGTATTTCACCATGCTCTCTCTCTCTCTCTCTCTCTGTCAGAGTGCCGAGGCGTGGTTGCCGTGGCAGCCAGCAGACTCAAGGTACAAGTGTGTGTGATCGACACGCACACTCACACGGTCAGGAAGCACTGCTGCGGCGAGATAGTGGAGGTACACACTCACAAACCCACACTTTGTGAGGACTTTGTAACACTGTTATCACGCTGTATTTAAAAGTGTGTGTGTGTGTGTGTGTGTGTGTGTGTGTGTGTGTGTGTGTGTGTGTGTGTCAGGGACCGGATGACAGTGTGTTCCTGACATCGGTATGTTTTAGTGGCGACTACCCTCTTTACCATCACAGCCGGATCAAAGTCACCGTTTATCACGCAGAGGAGCCGACGATACACACTCCAGTAAGTGTCTGTATGTGTGTGTGTGTGTGTGTGTGTGTGTGTGTGTGTGTGTGTATGTCTGAAAAATCGTGTGTATAAGAGGATTAGTGCAAAGGATGTGTAGATGTGCAGTACAGTGGCTCTAGCCTTTCAACACACACACACACACACACACACACACACACACACACAGAGTTCAGTTAATCTCACTTTCTGTCTTTCACACACACACAGACACACACACACACACACACACACACACACACAGACACACACACACACACACACACACACACACACACACACACACACACACACACACACACACACACACACACACACACAGGGTAAATCGGCCACAGAGGGAGAAAGGGAGATTTTTAGATTTCTGTTCCTGGCGTTTTTTTTTTTTTTCCCTTTTTTTCGCCTTTTCTGTCAAACTCGACCCGGACCGGCTGCGAATTTCCCATGATGCCGATGGGTTTTTAATCCTGTCGACCGTGACGAAAGAGGAGGAGGAGAAAGGTGATGATGGAGGGAGCAGAGGGATTCTCGGCCGGCGTGTTTCAGCCTCTCTCGGGATGAAGGGCTGAAGCTGGATTTTTCGTGGATTATTTGTCCGGATCGGCGGTTTTAATGGACGCTGTTTCCTTCATCTCTGTTTCTGCGTTTTCACAGACTGAATCCGTCATGTAGCAGCAGGAGAGACGTCGACTTTCAGCTGCTGCAGACGGACAGAGAGATTTACGTGCTTCCTGTGCAGAATTCAAGAATTCAGCTTGTTGTGTTTTATTTGTGGAAATGCATTTATTTATTTGATTTATTTCGGTCCTTTTCCAAAAGAAATACACCTAAAAATAACATCAAGGTATTAAATTAAAAAGAAAAAAAACAAAAAGTATAGACCGAAAAGCTGTAGGCTGAAGCATTACAGATACAGCTAGTATCTCATTAAATACTAAATTAACGTTATGCAAGAAGAAAAGCTTAAAATATGAACATTAAGTGTTGCATTCAGTAAAAAAGATTTTTTTTTTTATTATTAAACTTGAGAACTGACCAAAAAAACTGACACTTTCTGGAAGCTGCAACTTATATTTATTTTTTTTATTGAGTTATTTTATGAGAAGACGGTTCCAGATTTAAATAACAATTCTGCCCCTTTTAGTTAATTTTTTTAGCAAAAGTTTTTATCCAGCAGCTTGTGTTCAGATTTTAGATATTTGGCTTATTTACTTTAATTAAAAAAAAAAAATTCTCAAAAACCTGCTGCCATAGTAAGAATATCTAGCCCAGTTTATAGTCCAGCTTTAAATCATTTAAATGACATTTTAAGAAGGATATTTTCCTTTATTTTAAAGGTTTAAAAGTCACCTCACCGAAAAAAAGACTGAACAAACATTTATAGAAATATTATTACAAAATTTAAAAAAAAAAAGAAAGTGGATAAAAGAGGTGAATTCTTGAATTTAAAAGCACAGCTGCACTTTAAATGTATTTTTTTTTGCACCCGTTTAAATATTTTTAACACATTTTTTGTGTTTAAAGTCCACATTTTTGATGGTATACTAGCTTAATATCATTTATTTATATATATATTAAAAAAAATAAATACTAAAAATAATTTTATTTTTGGTCGGATTAGTTTTGAAACCTGCTGGCGGAAACAGGAAGCGAGAGCTTTGCGCGATTGAGTAAAGCTTTTATTTTTGCGATGAAGAAAAATCGACATTAAAGTCTGCAGAAGAGGAAGTAGAAAAGAGGCGAACGTAAACAGGAGGGAAGAGGGTGTTTTTTTTTTCTGGGGCTGCAGAGAGCGATGATGGCGTTCACCAAATGTTTGTGTCCACCAGGAGACAACAGCTCCCC
>NC_142198.1:22345000-22477500 GCF_026936395.1 Plectropomus leopardus | reverse complement strand
TTTAATATAATAAAATATCTAATTTTCTTTTACTTTTTCCTAATTCTTGCTAATTTTTTGTGTCATTTCTTCTTTTCATGCTCTTTTTCTTCTTTCCATGTTTTTGAAAGCAATCAATTTGCTCAATTTTAATAAGCAACAATATTAGGAAAAACAGATCTTATTAAATGAACAATAATCTTTCGAACGGTGAGCTTAATAACTGAGGAACTCCTCAGCTGTGGGATTTGACACTTTACCTTCTCTAACTTGAGATAATTTATATATATTACATTTGTTTTTATGTATTTATTTATTTTATTATTATTTTTTAAAATTTATTGTTATTATTATTATTATTTTTAAATAATTTTGACATAATTGTTTTGTATATTTTACTAATTTCTTGCAAAAATTTTGGTTCAATTTTTTAATGGTTAAAAAGAAACAACAACTGAAGGATAAAATATCTTAATAATTTTTTAAAAATCTTACCAACAAAAAGCTTAATAACTATATATGATAGTATTTTACATATTTAGAATTAGGTTACAGAAATATTACAGTTTTCAAGCAAATTTTTTAAACTTTCTTTTTTTTAAAACATTTTTATGTATTTTTTGTCTTTTTTCGTAATTTTTTTTCTAATTTTTTACTCATTTTTGAGTATTTTCATTTATTTTCCTGCTCATTGCTTCAGTCCCTGTTTTTGAAACAAATCAAGCCAAGTTTCTCAGGTCTCACAGGCTTAAACTGAAAGTGAGTTTAACCCTTTGCACCTTTAACCCCTTCACATATTCTCCTTTTTTCTGAGCGAAACTTTAGGATTTAAATTCGTCTCACAGAGACTTCACAGAGGTGTGGGAGGAGTCACCTGATTGGCCGTTGCCTGGTTACCTGTAGTCAGATGAGGAAGTGAGAGAAAAGGGAGTGTGTGGCTCCTCCTCTGCAGCGAGAGGAAAAACACGTCCTGTTTCTGAGTCAGAGCAGAGACTGACGGAGCCGGGAGCTGTAGGACATGGACTGTAGGACATGGACTGTAGGACATGGACTGTAGGACGTGAGCTGCAGGAAGTGAGCTGCAGGTGTGTCCAGGTGTGTCTGATGACTGACTCATACCTGAAACAGGTCGGCAGGTGTTGACAGATTTCGAGGCTCGTCGGCTTTGTCTCTGCGGCTCCTTCATGGTTTGTCTTATTAATGACATTTAAACGTTGTCTAATTGTCTCACGTGTCAGTTAGATTTGTCTTTTTAGTCGTCTTTTTATACGAACTTGTTAACTTGATGACTGAGTTGACGTTAATTTGTCTCACTGAATGTTTCTGATTTCCTCGTCATTGATCTTGTTTCTAACGAGTTTATCTTCTTCGTTATTTCATCATAAATTCGTTTTTCTTGTTAATGTTGTTGCTCGGTAACTTTTTCTCGATAGTTTTATTTTGTGAAGTTTGTCTTCGTAGTTATTTTTGTTTATTAGTTTTTGTGCTTTTTCTCGATAATTAACGTGTTTTTACTTAAAATTACTCAGTATTGTTAGTTCTATTGTTCCTAGATAACTTTGTATCAACGTTTACATTGTTTCTATTTTGGTTATATACTATAATTATTATATATATTTTATAGTTTCTCGTTAACTTTGTATTGTTCCTCGTTAGCGTTGTCATCTATCTTCATAATTAGTTTTTTCTTTATTCCGCTTATTTTTTCATAGTTTTGTCGAAAATTTATTTATTTTTTTTTTACAAAATAATGTTTTTTTTTCCAACATCTTAGTTGTGCTACATAAACTTACTGTTTATCGCGTTCTTCATGTTTTATTTTCCTTCAGAATAAAATATAAAACTGAGATTAGCAGCTTTAAACGACAGGAGAGACGTCGTTTGCACTCACCAGTTTTTGTATTAAAATTGAAAGTGTTTTTTTGTCTTTTTTCCAGGACGATGGATGGAGTGAGCGAGGTCGGGGAGGTGAAGGTGTCCCGTCTGCAGATGGAGGGAGAAACTCCTCCTGAACACGAGGTAGAGGAGGACAGAGGACGGAGAGGACATGTCTCTGTTTTCTTTCCTTCGGCCTCTTTTTGTCTGAGAAGTGTCACTTTGTGTTTTCTCTTCAGTCGTCTGAGAGACAAAAAAAAAGACACGTGTCTCTCACGTCTCCTCTGTTTGACCTTTTTTTTGCCGTCTGTGTGTCCTGCAGTGTCCCGCGCTCTGCAACCGTCTCCACGGCTCCGTCCACGACAGAGAAAACAGTCCGATGATGAGAGCCGGTGAGACACTGTCTCCGCAGGTTCAGAGCGACCCGTGCACGTTTCTGTTTAATTTACCGTGTGTGTGTGTGTGTGTGTGTGTGTGTGTGTGTGTCTGTGTGTGTGTCTGTGTGTGTGTGTGTGTGTGTGTGTGTGTGTGTGTGTGTGTGTGTGTGTGTGTGTGTGTGTGTGTGTGTGTGTGTGTGTGTGTGTGTGTGTGTGTGTGTGTGCGTGCATGTGCATGCATGTGTGCACGTGTGTGTCTGTGTGTATGCATGTGTGTCTGTGTGTGTCTGTGTGTGTCTGTGTGCGTGTGTGTGTGTCTGTGTGTGTCTGTGTGTGTGTCTGTGTGCGTGTGTGTGTGTGTGTGTGTGTGTGTGTGTGTGTGTGTGTGTGTGTGTGTGCAGTGCTGTGCTCGCAGGTGTGTAAGGTGTACCGGTTTCAGACGGAGGATCACAGGTGGCTGCTGGTCCGTGAGCAGATGTCGGAGACGCCGCTGTCTTTCTGTTTACCCAAACAGCTGCTGAAGCTGCTCACACACGGCCTCGCCTGCAGGTGTGTGTTCGGATTTCTCTCAACATTCAAGTTTTTTATTCGCTTTTCGGCTGGAAACGCTTTGGTGCAACAAACGGACGCAGTTTACTGTTTTTATTTGAAATGAAGAATTGAATTGAATTTGTAAATAGCAATTTCCAGGCCTGTCAAAATTTTGGAAAACTAAATATTCACCTAAAAGTTTTGGAAAGGTCATGGAGTTTTGTTTTAAAACCCTGTAAAATAACACATGATGTGTTCAAGGACCATTTTGAATTTAATAAAATCAGATGATAATTTCTGTTTTCACAGTTTCAGGCTGTGATTAATGGTAAAAAACACTTTTAAATCAAACTTTTAAAGAGAAAAATAATACTAAAAATCTGCCAAAAAATTTTAAAGATGAAAATACTTTTTTTGCTTTAAAAAATTGCCAAAAAAATTTAAAGAAAAAAAGATCAAAATTTTAAAGAAAAAAATGGCCCAAATATTTAAAGGAAACAGGCAGAACTTTATAAATTACATCTTAACAGACGAATGTTCACATCAGTTTATTTCGTTAATCTAAACGAATATTTACGTCTTTTCTTCAGCGTCCAGGAGGTGAAGGAGCTCGGTGACCTTTCACCCCACTGGGACGGCCTCCGTCACGATGTCATCAACCACTGTCGCCACCTGATTGGCTGCTATCAGGAAACGCTCGCCGAGCTCGAAAAACTCTCAGGTGACGAGTCGATTTTGCTCGTCACGTTTTTACAGCAAATCTGAATATTTTTGTGCTTTTTCTAAATATTTGAATGCTCGTTTTCTTTTTTTTCAGTCTCGTCCTGTTTTAAGTCGAGCGGCAGTAAATCAGACAAACATCTTCAGTTTGTTCCCACAAACCTGCACTCACAGAGGATGGAGGTCACCGACCCCGACAGCACGGGTAACGTCCTCTTTTCGTTTTTACTGTGCTTCTTTTTTTAAACCGGAAAAAATAAAATAAATAAATAATATATATATGTGTTTTTAAATGATTTATTTACTTTATAAACAAATACTTGACACAAGTCGCCAAAAACAACAAAAAGAAAAAAAGCTGAAACAGACCAAAATATAAAATAAAACTTTAAAAATAAAATAAAACTTTTCAATATGCAGTCATCGTATTTTACTTCTTTTTTTATCCCTGGTTTTATTTTCATTTATTAATTTATTGACTCCTATTCAACAGTTCATTTTATTTATTTATTTATTTATTGTACTTTTTATTCTTACCAAGTTCTGTGTTTTGCTGTTTAGATTTTTTAAATTTATTTTATTTATTTTTATTTATTTATATTTGTTTTAGTTTTGTAATTTGAAGCCTTTTGGACTACATGTTTTTTTATGAAAGGTGCTTTAAAAATCATAATAGGGACCCTCTCTTTGTTTCTCTGTCTCTCTGTGTCTCTGTCTCTCTGTGTCTCTGTGTCTCTGTGTCTCTGTCTCTCTGTGTCTCTGTGTCTCTGTGTCTCTGTCTCTCTGTGTCTCTGTCTCTCTGTGTCTCTGTGTCTCTGTCTCTCTGTGTCTCTGTGTCTCTGTGTCTCTGTCTCTCTGTGTCTCTGTCTCTCTGTCTCTCTGTGTCTCTGTCTCTCTGTCTCTCTGTGTCTCTGTCTCTCTGTGTCTCTGTGTCTCTGTCTCTCTGTGTCTCTGTGTCTCTGTCTCTCTGTCTCTCTGTGTCTCTGTCTCTCTGTGTCTCTGTGTCTCTGTCTCTCTGTGTCTCTGTGTCTCTGTGTCTCTGTGTCTCTGTCTCTCTGTGTCTCTGTCTCTCTGTGTCTCTGTCTCTCTGTGTCTCTGTGTCTCTGTGTCTCTGTGTCTCTGTCTCTCTGTGTCTCTGTCTCTCTGTCTCTCTGTGTCTCTGTCTCTCTGTCTCTCTGTGTCTCTGTCTCTCTGTGTCTCTGTGTCTCTGTCTCTCTGTGTCTCTGTCTCTCTGTCTCTCTGTGTCTCTGTGTCTCTGTCTCTCTGTCTCTCTGTCTCTCTGTGTCTCTGCCTCTCTGCCTCTCTGTCTCTCTGTGTCTCTGTGTCTCTGTCTCTCTGTGTCTCTGTCTCTCTGTGTCTCTGTGTCTCTGTCTCTCTGTCTCTCTGTCTCTCTGTGTCTCTGTCTCTCTGTCTCTCTGTGTCTCTGCCTCTCTGTCTCTCTGTGTCTCTGTGTCTCTGTCTCTCTGTCTCTCTGTGTCTCTGTCTCTCTGTGTCTCTGTGTCTCTGTCTTTAGGTGTTTGGTATGACGTCATAACATTCGGCGCTCCGTCTGATCACCATCAGTCGTTCAAACACGGAGGACTGAAGAGGCTGCTGAGCAAACACACAAACAGCATACACAGGTGTGTGTGTGCGTGCCTGTGTGTGTGTGCGTGTGTGTGTGTGTGTGTTAATCTGGATAATCTGCGCTCTGTCAGGATTAGTGACGCTGCTTTGTGGCTCAGCAGACAAACACTTTGCATTTTGTTGAATTATTTTGGGTTTTTCTGTGTAAATCCAGCAGCTGTGAGATGAAGCTGCAGTAAAAGTACAACATTTGCCTCTGAGATGTAGTGAAGTAAAAGTATAAAGTCCTGTGAAATAAAATTAGGACTTGTCTCCGTGTCTGTCCAGCTCCGTGTCTTACTCTCAGGACGAGAGCTGCAGAGCGAGGGAGCTGCTGGTCAGCGTGGCCGAGCTGCAGCCGCTGCTCTTCGGGCTCGCCGAGCAGCTGCTGTCCGTCTCTCTGGAGCTGGACGCCGCGCGGCTGCAGCAGGTGCTGGACAGCCTGAGACAGCTGGTGAGGACAAAGAGACACGCAGGACACGTGCAGAAATCTTGTTTTCAGGGATCCTTCAAACGTCCTAAAAGGCATTGAATTAAATAATCCAAAAAAAGGCCTTAATTAGTATTAAAATGTCTTAAATCTAATTTAACTAAAGCAGCTGAATCTCACTTACAAAGTCAGAAACAGAAAATCTGTAATAAAACTCACCAAAAATAAATAAATAAATAAAATAAATCTCCATAAATACTAGGTATTTAACCACATCTCACTTTGTCATTGCTCTTTTTTTTGTTTTGTTTGTTAAAAAAAATGGAAAAGGGGAATTTAAGAAGAAATGGCCCCAAAATTAAATATAATAATGATAAAATTAGTACAAAAAAAATTTAGAGGAGAAAAAAGACTAACAAATTACAACAAAAAAAGGAAAAACAGGACATGACCTGGAAAATGTTGTTTAAAAAAATAATAATTCTGTAAAATAATTTTAAATATATAATCATCAGGATTCCCACAGATCCATACATTTAAAATAATAATTAAAATTTGAAAAAAAGTGAGAAAATTGTTTTTTGTTTCCGGTTTGTAATGACTAACTTCTAAATAATTAACGAAATGCCCAAATGGTGAAATAAACTAAGCTTTTTTAAAGGCAAACCAAATGGATACTTAAAAATCTGTTTTCCCTGATTTCGTCCTTTCGTCCCTCAGACGGAGCAGTTCGTTCACGCGCTCAAAGACGAGCTGGTGAAAAACGCCCTGCTGGAGATCCGCAGCCAGCGAGACGCCATCCGCAACAGCAGCCACGTCCACAGCAACGGGCTGCTCTGTGACAACGCGCCGGCCAATCAGGACGGCCGGACGTCGCCGGGGCAACAGGATGCAACAGCACGGGACACGGAGAACATCGAGGAGGAGTGGGCAAGTCTCCCAATAATGATCATTTAAATATAATTTACGGGGTTTATTCGGTCAAAACAAGTCATGGAAAAGGCTTTGAAAAGTTTTGGATAAGTCATTGAATCTCGCTTCACAAACCTTTATAATAATAAATCATTTATTAAGGGTCGTTAGAAATGTGAAAATCCAACAATAATTTCAGATTTTATAATGTTTGGGGATTTTTTAAATTCTTTTTAGTTTTTTAGTTTTTTAACGAAAACATGCTTCCAAACTGCCAGTTTGAATTTTTTTAAAAGGAAAAAATATAAATACATAAATTTAAAAATAAAAACAATAAATTCTCAAAATACCATACATTTTAAGAGAAGAATTGCCAAAAATATATCTTCAGAAATCACAGAAAAGATTTAAAGAAACAGAAAACCATCTAATTTTTAAACGTTTTTTTTTTATTTTTTAAAGAAAAAAATTGCCAACATTTCTTCTTTAAAAATCAAACAAATTTTTTAAAGCGAAAAAAATCTCTAATTCTCTAATTTCTTTATAAATCGCTAAAAAATTTTTTAAAAAAAACAAAGCTGTGAAAATATTTTTAAAATCGTCCCGTAAGCTGAAATAAAGAGTCTCTCTGTGAATTCATTATTTTTTGAATAATATTAAAAAATATATCGTGAAGAGGAACTGATCAGGAGTATTGATAACATTTGTGTGTAGGACAGGGCGTGGGCGAACGTCGCCATGAGCCTCAACTGCATCATCGCCATGGGCGACCGGCTGCAGGGGCAGGAGGAGCGCTCTCAGGAAGTGACATCGTCAGAACAGGAAACGGCGGGGGACACGAATTCTCAGAACACCGGTGAGACGTTTTTTAATGTTTCTGCTGCTAAAACTTATTAAAAATGTTCAAAATATAAGTTTGCTGATATTCTGAATCAGTTTACTTGAAATTATTGTGAGAAGGACGATCACTTTGTGCTTGATTTAATTTCACATCACGATTAAATCAGTGTCGTCATGCATGGATCCTCTCATTTTTACCAACAAAACTTCAATTTTTTAACTCTTTGAACCCAGAGCTCATTGGTTTGACTTTTGAAAAAACATTGGTAAGAAAACAATCAGTGCTTTGCCACAAATTGCTAAAATAAAAATGTGAAAGACAAGAAAATTACCGAGAAATTACCTCAAAAAACAGAAGCATTCACTAGAAAAATATCCAACAAATAGGGAAAATACAAAAAAAAATTAAAAAATAATAATTATTATTATTATCATGGTTATTATAATTTGTTATGATTATATATTTAAAGTTTGTTTACAGAAAAATATTATATTTATTTATTATTTTATTTTCTCATTTTCTTTAGGTTTCTTCATATTTTGTGCTATTTTCAGGTGATTTTCTTGTAGATTTTTACTAATTCCAGAGTCAAGCCAGATTCAATCATACTGATTCGCTCAGTTGCTAATTCATTATTCATTTATGTTTTAATTTCTTTGTTTCTCTTTTTTTAGTTTTTAATAGTTTTTTTTTTAATTTGCTTGATGGATGAAATAAGTGCAGACTGTTTTTGTTCTGTCTGATTATTCTTTGTACTTGTAAATAACCATTAATAATAATAATGATAAAAATAATGAGTAAACAAAAAGGAAATAACTTTAAAGTTGATGTTGTGCGTCTCCTCCAGCGTCCTCCTCGTCCTCGTCCTCCTGGCAGGAGCAGCTGCTCCCCCTGGTGGTCACTCTCAGGGACTGTGTGCGTGAGGCGGTGGGGAAGGCCCGGACCGCCATGACCTTCGTGCTCCTGCAGGGGGCGGTGGCCGTGACAATCGCTCAGGGACCTGCACACATCGTCCAGAGACGCCACGCCGTCTTCAGCCAGGCGGTGAGGGACAGAATCAATCAGCCTGCAGTCGGAGACGACGTATAAAAATTTACGACGAGTTATTTACGACTTTTTGCTGCTGCGAGACCCAAACGTAGCCTCTGAGATTAGTAAAGGACTGACTTGTCTTGTCTTGTCTTGTCTTGTCTTGTCTTGTCTTGTCTTGTCTTGTCTTGTCTTGTCTTGTCCTGTCCTGTCTTGTTGTCTTGTTATCTTACCTTATCTCTTTTTGTCTTTTGTTAACGAATCTTACTTTTTTTCGTCATGCTTTATCTTGTCTTACCGTATCTTGTCTTGTCCCATCTTGTTTTGTCTCGTCTCATCGTATCTTGTCTGGTCTCGTCTCGCAGCTGTCCGCGGTAGTGTGTGGTTTCATGCTGAAGCTGTTCGGCGGTCTGGAGGATCCGGACTTCCTGCAGCAGCTTCACTCGGTCGGACTGCTGGTTCAGTTCGAAGCTCTGCTCAGCACCTACGGTACACACACACACACACACACACACACACACACACACACACACACACACACACACACAGTCTGTCCTCTAACATGGTGTGTGTGTCTCAGGGGACGAGCTGGGGATGCTGGAGGACATGGAGGTGGGTGTGTCCGACCTGAGCGGAGTGACGTTCACCGTCACCGAGGCGAAAACTGAAGAACCGGACGACCTGCTGCCGAAGTTCCGCGGAGCATGGTGAGAAACACACACACACACACACACACACACACACACACACACACACACACACACACACACACACAGTGCACACTCACAGTGTGTGTTCACCTCCTTTCAGGGGCAGTTTGGTCGTCGAGGTCCCGTTGCCCCCGGAAACCTTCAGATCGTTGCCGCAGGAAGTAAAAGAAGGCCGTTTGATACGAATTCATCCCGTTCTCTTTAACATTGGAATCAACCAGCAGCAGAGTCTGGCTGAGAGGTACACACACACACACACACACACACACACACACACACACACACACACACACACACACACACACACACACACACACACACACACACACACACACACAAACACACACACACACACACACACACACACACACACACACACACACACACACACACACACACACACACACACACACACAAACACACACACACACACACACACAAACATTCCTTTGAAAGGAAGTGCTTTTATTTTGAAGAGCACTAAAAGGACTGGGAAAAGTTGGAAAAATCAATTTGCAAAAAGCAAAGTGAATAATAACACAATTTTTAAAATCCAAGGATAATTTCTTTTTTTTATTTATTTGTTACAGTTTATGTCTGAGATTTTTAAAATAGATGCCAAAATAGTTTCTTTAAAAATCACCAAATATTTTAAAGAAAAAAAAATACCTTAAAAAATCTGCAAAAAAAAAAAAGCAAAACACAACAAATGGCCCAAAAAAATGAAGAAAAAGGAAATCACCAACATTTTTCTTTAAAAATCACCAAAAATGTTGTAATGAAAAAAAGAATTTTAAAAAATCTCTAAAAACGTTTTAATTTTTTTTTTTTTTTATAAAAAAGCTATTTTTTCTGTAAAAAGGCCAAAATATTTCAAAGAAAAAATGTAAGCCAATTTATTTTCCGTTAAAGAAGAAAAAACATGAAAATGTTTAAAGGAAAAAAAGTGCAGTATTTTTCTTTAGAAATAACCAAAAAATTTTAAAGAAAAGAAAAATCGTCAAATGTTTTTTTTTTTAAATCTGCAATGAAAAAGAATCAATAGAGAATATTAATGACAGTTTCAGAGGATTTATGGTTTTGTAAATTTGCCTCAGAGTCGTGGAAACGTTTTGTCGTCCTGTAATAATCGTTGTTTTCGTGTTTGTTTGAGGTTTGGCGACAGCTCGCTGCAGGAGAGAGTGAACCAGCAGAGCGCCGAGCGTCTGCGAGCGTACTGCCGCACGCTGACGGACAAAACGCCTCACACGGGTAAAACCAGATCTGTGACATCACTGTTTTAACGAGACGGAAGCAGAACGAGTCCGAGCGTTTAAACTGACAACACGAATGACGTGTCACTGACGGAGACTCTCCGTGTCTCGCAGCTGGTGTCCACTCGCTGTCAGAGCTGCTGTCCTCTCTGGACCGCAGCGTCCAAACCAGGAAGAGGAAGAACGTCGAGGTTCTGTGGACGGCTGCTACGGTGAGACGCCCTGTCAAAAAAATCCAGAATATAAAGACTTTTTAACAGGATCGAGATTAAATTAAGCCGTTAAGGGAGGCATTTTTCCTTAAAAATCTGCAAAAATTTTTTAAAAAAAAAAGTAATTGTCCAAAATTTCTTTCAAAGTTGCCAGATTTTTAAAAAGAGTTTCTCAAAAAGAGTTTAAGGCAAAAAAAAAGAAATTGCCTTTTTTTTCTTGAAAGTTTCTAGAAGAATTTTTACCTGCACAGCTAAAATAAGATTTAAAAAAATGTTTAAAAAAATGCCAAAGTTTCTTTCACAGTTGCCAAATAAAAAAACAAACAAAAAAAACACCTTTTTTTTTCTTTAACAGTTGACAAAAATGCCTGCTAAAATAACAGTTAAAAAATTGCTCGAAAAGTAACAATAAAAAATTGCCAGTAAAAACATTGTCAAAAAATGTTTTGTTTAAGATTCGGGGCTTTTTTAAATTTATTTATTTATTTTAAGTCTCAAAAAAATTGTTTTTTTTTCAAAGTTAAATTTAAAATCAAAAATTGCCAAAAATGTTTCTGCAAGTAGAGTTTTTTTAAGGCAAAAATTTTAAAAGATTGTTTTTTCTTTAAAAGTTAACAAAAATGTTCACCTGCAGCGCCACAACCTCCGAAAATAACAGTAATGTGCAGTGAAGGTACTTCAGATTTTATACAGTTATGTGAACATTTCTAGCAGATTCTCAGCAATTCCAATACAGTAACATTTTTAAAAATCATATGAGGATTTATTTTCTCATATTGAATAAATAAATACACAAATAAATAAATATTACTGGCTGATTATTTATACATTTCATAACAAATTCCTCTTGATGCTGTCAGTGCTGTTTGTGAAAATGAAGGAAACTAAATGTGACACTGGAATTTATTGTGACAAAAATCATGAATTTTCTATATAAAAATATATATTACAGTTTTAAATAAGCAGCTCACGAGTTCATCACATCAGCTTCAGAGGTGTGTGTGTGCGTGTGTGTGTGTGCGTGTGTGTGTGTGTGTGTGTGTGTGTGTGTGTGTGTGTGTGTGCGTGTGTGTGTGTGCGTGTGTGTGTGTGTGTGTGTTCAGGTGTGTCGTAAGGTGAACGGCGTGCGTCTGACGAGCTGTAAGAGCGCCAAGGACCGCACGTCGATGTCGGTGACGCTGGAGCAGTGTGTGTTACTGAGGGAGCGACACACACTCAGCCAGCAGCACTTCAGCTCGGCGCTCGACTGCATGAGGAGGTTTGTTCTTTTTTTTGACTTCCTAAAAACAACCACAAAAACATCCTCTTCCTCCCTCCTTCCTCTCCTTTGTTGCCTCCTTTTCTTCCTCCTCACACCCCCTTTGGTTTCCTTTATCCGCCTTTTTCATGTTGCAGAATATTTTCGGTTTAACTTTTCTTTTTGTTTCTTTTCTTTTTTACTCCATGCCTCTTTCTTTGCATTTGCTCATGTTTCTTTCTTTCTTTCGGGATCTTTATCATCCATTTTTCTTCATCAAACACACACACACTCCTCCAGGTCTCGTCTGTCCTGGGGGCACATGCTCGGCTGCTACACCCAGCCAGGGATCACTATCTGTGGGTTAGACTCGCGGGAGGGCCCCCCCGGCCTCCAGAGCTCCTGGCTCCCGCAGAGTTTGGCCCCTAAAGCTCCCAGACGCCACCTGTACCCAGTGGCCTTCCTGCTGGTGTCCTCTCACCTCCTGGTTCTGTGGTTCATCCTCAGCCTCGTTATACTGCTCGCCAAATACCAGTAGACCTGCACACACTGGGAACACTGGGAAAGAATCGGGCCCCTTAACAAGACAATTTCCCCCAAAAAAGGAACATTTTCATACTGTTTTCCCAAAAAATAAGAGTCTGTTGATAAATGCGATTCTTCGGGAGGCCCAGAGTTGCTTAACTGGTCTGGGAAAATGTTAATTTAGTCATTCATTTATTGGGATTTTATTTATTTATTTATTTATTTATCTATCTATCTATCTATCTATCTATCTATCTATCTATCTATCTATCTATCTATCTATCTATCTATCTATCTATTTTTATTTTTATGTTATGCCTCCGAGCCACAGAGAGCCATGACCACAACAATTATGTTTTTGGGTTGTACGTGCAGATGTCCACTTCTTGTAAATGCAATATGTCAAGAACACCTTGAGGGAATTTCTTTAAATTTGGCACAAATGTCCTCTTGGACTCAACAATGAACTGATTGCAATTTGGTGATCATAGGTCAAGGGTCAAGATCACTGTGACCTTGTCTGTCTCATTCTTGTGAACGTGATATCTCAAGGACACCTTGACAGAATTTCTTGAAATTTGGCACAAACATCCATTTGTAATCAATGATGAACTGGTAACATTTTGGTGGTCATATGTCAAAGATCAAGGTCACTGTGACATTGTGTCTGTTTCATTTTTGTAAATTCAGTATATCATGAACACTGAGGATTTTTTTTTTTCAAATTTAGCACAAACATCCACATAGATTCAAGGATGGACTTAACAGATTTTGGTGGTCAAAAGTCAACCTCACCGTGACCTTGCGTTTGTCTCATTTTTGTGAATATCTGAAGATGGCCTTAAGGGAGTTTCTTCAAATTTGGCACAAACGTCCACTTGGACTCAACACTAAACTGATTAGAATTTGGTGTTAGAAGGTCAAAAGTTGTTTTTGGCTGTAACTTAATAATTAAAATGCTAATTATGACAAAATTTCACACAAATGTCTAGTAGGATAAAGTGATGACTGTGTGTGTGTGTGTGTGTGTGTGTGTGTGTGTGTGTGTGTGTGTGTGTGTGTGTGTGCGTGTAGGGACGGCTGCAGGATGGAGAACGTGCAGAAGAACGTGGGCAGCAGGAAGTTCGCCTTCAGCGGCGTTCAGCTCCTTTCATTCCCCAAACTGTACCGACCTCCAGACGGCAGCTTCGGATAGAAACACTGACACTTAGTTTTCTATTGTTTTTATTGCTGTTTTTGGGCGAGGGTTTAATCACATGATCGTTTTATCATGTTAAGTGTGTGCTCTGTCATTTTTATGTGTGCTGTTCACTGTGACTGCAGGTGTTTGATTTACAAACACATTTCTGCATTAAATGAATACTTGATTTAGTTCTGTTTAATATCAATTTAATTAAATCTTTTTTTGTCATTCAAATTGTTTTTTGTTTTAACAACTGTCAAATAAACTTACTTTTAGACTTTATACAAAAACACAAATGGTATAGTATAGAAGGATCCAGTCAGAAAAAGGGGTAAAAATAAAATAAATTAGATCCAAATTAGACAAAATAACACAGAAGAAAAAAAATCCAAGTTAACCATCTGTTAAATTAAACCAACGTAGTTATACAGATTTGTTGCCTGTCAGTTAGTTTGTGACGTCTGAATAAACACATTTGTTTAAGAATATGCATATCTCAGTATAATATAAATTGAAAATTAAAAACGTCACACATTTTTTCTTTCCAATAAAATCACAGTAAATTAAATTTTGAAAAAGAAATTGTTGAACACATAACTTTGTACTGACTAAAAGAAATCAGGTGAGTAAAGTTCTTATGTGACAAAAATAAAAATAAAATATTTTCTAAATTTATTTAAGTAATACAAAATATTTGAATACTTATTTTTCAACTAATAAAATGCAGATTTGTGTTGTTTTAGGTGTTACAGCCGCAGTTTCTCTGCCGGGCCGCTCGGTGGCGCTGCTCGACATTACAGAGCTCAAAGAGTCCAGTTAGACACAACCATAACGGAAACGGGATGTTCTGTCCTTCAAAATTAAAGGCAACGCCTGTCACATGTGGAGTTCAACTTGTCAGCCTATCTTAAAAGTATTCTTTAAAAAAAAAGGCTCGAGGAATACTTTCTTAGAAAAAAAAACTTTAAAAACTTTTACATTTTATTTAAAGGCCTTCTTTAAAAAACATTTCTTTGAGAATATTCATTTAAAATATTTTCTTTAAACACATTTGTTTACAAAAGCCTTTAAACAAATTACTCAAAATCATTTTTCTTTAAACCACATTTTCCAAAATAACAATATATAAAATCTTTTTCTTAAAAAATATTTTCTCAGATAACATATTTTTAAAATACTTTCTCAAATAACTCTCTTTAAAAACATTTCTTAGATAACATCTTTGTGAACATTTTCTTTTAAAAGTATTCTTTTAAAATAGTATTATACTATAATAGTATAATACGTTTTCCTTCACATTTTCTTTGAAAATGTTTTCCTTAAAATAGTTTTCTTCTAATACATTCTTTAAAAAAATTCAAAACATTTTTCTTTAAAAAAAAATGTTCAAAACTATTTTCTTAATAAAAGTCTCTCTTAAAACGTTATCTTTAAATACATTATGTAAATATCAGCTGTAAAATAAATCCAAAATACAGCAATTTATAGATGTATCCTATCAGCAAAAACAAGTCCCGCTCAATGCATTAAAACTTTTTTGCATCACCCCCTCCTCTCATAAATAACGAACAGTCCCTTAGCGATACAAGCTTCACGAACCATGTCCCGGCTTTTATTTTGAAGAAGATAACCGGAACTCCGGTGTCCTGCTAACGGTAGTTTACCTGTGGTCCGTTCAGGCCCGGTCAAAACAATGCAGCTGAAAAATACTCAACAAATTATCAACCGTTAACTTTCGGTAAATCCACCGTCTGTCGGTTCACCTCGTCGCCGGTTATCTTCGTCGTTCAGCGGCCGGTCGTGAGCGCAGCTGCCGCGGTGCGAAGCCTCTCCGGCGGCTGTTTTCGGTGCCGTGCTCGGCTGGAAATGGAAACGGCTAACAGGTAGCCTGAGAGCGGCGGCGGAAAACACGGTGAGACGGTGAAAAATCTGCGCCGGGAGTCGTTGGGAGCGAGCGGCCGTCGACGCTAACAGAAAGGCGGATTGGACTCGGAGCCGGTCGGCTGGTAGCATGGTGGAGTAGGAGCCCGCGGGGCCGACGCGACAGAGCGCCCGACGGACGGCTCGCTGTGACCGCGGAGGATCGCCATGGCCCCGGGCTCTCTGGTGGCGGCCTGCCGCAGCCTGGCCCTCTCGACGTGGCTGCTCTCCTTCTGCTTCGTCCACCTGCTGTGTCTGGACTTCACGGTGGCCGAGCGGGAGGAGTGGTACACCGCCTTCGTCAACATCACCTACGTGGACCCGGCCACCTCGGAGCTCCGCACCGAGAAGACGGAGTGCGGCCGCTACGGGGAGCACTCCCCGAAGCGGGACGCCAAGGGGGTGGTGGTGCTGCCCGCCGCCCCGCACGACCGCCAGGCCTGCGACCCCAACACCCGGTTCGCGGTGCCCGCTCCGGCCGGGGCCTGGGTGGCGCTGATAGCCCGGGGGAACTGCACCTACAAGGACAAGATCCGCCACGCTGCCGCCCACAACGCCTCGGCGGTGGTCATCTTCAACGTGGGCTCCGCCAACGCCAACGACACCATCACCATGCCCCATACAGGTACACTCAAACGCCCAAATCCACCACCGGAAAACACAGAAAACAAGGTTTCACAAAATCTGCAATAAGCTGGTTACTGGTTTTTCTAAGGTATGCATGTGAATATCGGTATTGAAACGTGAGCAAATTGGCTTTATGTATTTATTTATTTCCAAAAACATGGAGAGATGGAAACGAATAAGATATGGCTTAAAATAAAATCTAAAAAATAAATAAATAAAAATTGTGGAAACAGTTACTAGAAAATTATCTGAAAGGTAGGGTTTTTTTTTAACAAGACAGAAAGTTAAAAAGAAAAACAAAACAAGGAAGTGACCTGGCAAAAGTGCTTAAGTTCAGAATAACTCATAATTTAATTTCTGATCATCACAAAAAAACTGAGCTTTTTATTGTTCCTTAGATGTATTTAGCTTTTTGAAAAAAAAAAATAAATCAGTTAATTTCCCACAATTTGTGAAGCATTTCTTTACATTGATCATTATAAAACAAAATTCCAAATTTTAAACTTTCCCTAGTCCTATTTACCAAGCTTTTTGTAAAAACATAATTAAATCAACTAATTTGCCACAATTTGTGAAACATTTATTACTAAGTTTGATTTTTGGTGGTTTGTCAAGAAAATATGTCCTCTATATGTGTTTTCTTTCAAAAGCAAAATAAATAAATAAAAACTGCTAAAGTGTTTGTTTTCTATAAACGTCACCAAAAACTGAGAGAGAAAAAGATCGCACCAGATATTAACAACTTTTGATGCTCATCGTAAATCTTGTGTTCATTATTTTCTGTTAATTTTTGCACTCTTTACTTCTTTCCACTGAAGCTGCTGTGCAAGTTTCCCGTAGAGATAAACTGATTTTATCTGGTTTTTATCGCAGATCATTTTCTTATTCTCAAATGTGAGAATTTGGTGCTTATCTCTGTTTTTATTACTCATTGAACTGAGGGTTTTTTTAGTTGCTCAGACAAAAAATTCAATTTGAAGTTTGCACAGTATAAAAATGGCCAAAAAAATAAAGAAAAATAGCCAACTTTTTAAAAAGAAAACATGCTTCCCAAACCCATTTTAATAAATACCATTATTTTTTAAGAAAACATGCCTCCCAATATATTTTTGTTAAAAGAAAAAAAAATACAATAGCTGAAAACTGCCATTTTTTAAAAGAATTTCTAGAAAAATCAACATAAAAAAAAGTTAGTAAGCAAATTACACATCATGTGGCTGCTGCTCATTTATCTTGTTTTATTGCAATTAATTTTTTGAGCCGCTCAGACAAGAAAAAAATGCTTACATTGTTAAAGAAAACGTGCCTTCCAAATCCATTTTCATTAAAAAATCAACAAAACAAAAAATATTTCTTTTTGACATTTTCTATAAAAATCATCAGTCTTGTTTTATTGCTGCTAATTTCCTCATTTCCTGACAGTCGTGTGAGAATTTGCTGCTTATCTCTGTTTTTATGTCTCAGTGAACTGAATTTATTCGAGCAGCTCATACAAAAAAAAAAGGCCTTTTGGTAGATAGTGATAAACATTTTTCATTATTTTCTAACATTTTTATCCCACAGAGTAAGTTTTTACATTCAACCCCGATTCCAGAAAATAAAAAAAGAAATAATTGCATTCTGGTTTTGATTTGCATTTTGCACAACATTTTAACTGTGTAAGAGTCTGTCTGAAATTTGTGTTTTTTTAATTTTATTTACTTTCATGTGTTTTTTTCTGACTGAGCTGCCGAGGCGTCACTTTGTCAGATTAATTCTTTATTAGATGTATTTTAAATTATTCCTCCTGCATAAACAAACAGACTATCTGCTGTTTCCACATCAGCTGGTTGTAGAAAACTCTCTGCTGATTCGGTTTCCGACGGCAGCGTGTGAGCAGTGATGATGATGATGATGATGATGATGATGATGATGATGATGATGAAGTGTTGAGTTATGTAACAGGCTGACGGAGCTGCTGCAGCAGACGGAGGTCTTCAGTCTAAACTGTTGTTTTTGGACGAGCAGACTCGCAGCTGTGTCTCCGTCCGCTGGAAACTCCTTCAGGGAATCCCCCGACCCCCGAATATGAACAACAGCGCGTGTTTACTTTAAATCCTCTTTCTCAGGGTTTTTTTTTAGTGTCGCGGTTGTTTTCTGACAGGACGGAGTTCATGTTCACGGAAAGTTTCCTCCTGGGAATCTTTCCCCGGACACATGAGCACATTCTGGTTATTATTAAACGCTGGTTTTGATATTTAATCTGTTACCAAAATAGTTGAGTTATTTTCCGTGACTCGGGTGATTGATTAAACCAAATCAGCTCAATGCTTCACAAACCAAAGTATTGAAAACAGAAAGCAGATTTAAGCAGCTAAAGTCTGATCAGAAACAAAACTTTAACATTAAAATAAAGAATGCAAAAGTTGAGTATTTATTTTACTTAAGCTAAATAAAAGTAGTAACACACAGCTTTTCAGAATCAAGCTTCAAAAATATTATGCATTGAAATAATTTTCTACTTTTGCTGAGTTTATTTTTTTAACCAACATCAGCCTTAATCAAAAATATCAAATACTGATTAATTTTCTGAATTTTAATCCTTTAAATGCCATTTTTTTGTCATTGTGCCACTATGTTTTTAGGTGGAAAAAACACAAAAAAAGAATAATTTTCACTATTCAACATACTAAATAGATTTATTTTATAATTGTTATCACAGTTTGGGAAATGTCAATGATTTGCAGCAACATTGATTTCAATACATTATTATTTTTTGTGCAGAGTTACATCACTGTGCACACAAAATGTGCTTTTCCGAATCAAGCTTTAAAAAATATTAAACATTAATATGATTTTCTACTTTCATTGAGTTTATGTTTTTAACCAACATCAGTCCTAATCAGAAATATCAAATATTTATTTATTTTCAGAAATGTAATTCTTTAAATGCCAGGTTTTTGTCATGATGCCACTATGTTTTTAGATGGAAAATAAGCATTATTTTCCATTTTCATTATTTTGATTATTAATATCTCAGTCTGGGATCTGTCAGTGTGTGAGTGTAGCTGCTGACAGTCTGGGATATGTCAGTGTGTGAGTGTAGCTGCTGACAGTCTGGGATATGTCAGTGTGTGAGTGTAGCTGCTGACAGTCTGGGATATGTCAGTGTGTGAGTGTAGCTGCTGACAGTCTGGGATATGTCAGTGTGTGAGTGTAGCTGCTGACAGTCTGGGATATGTCAGTGATCAGCAGCTACATTGACTGTGACAGGTCACCTAGTGGAAATAGCATGTATTTCCTCCATATGCCAAATATGGTCAAAATGACCTCATCAGGTGGAAAATAGTCAAAATGACAAATTCAGAGTCAAAAGCCCAGAATGACACCCAGAAATAATACAAGTCCTGTTTTTCTGCTCTGATGGCTGTGGGATCAAAAATGTCAGTTTGAATGGGTTTCAATGGAGCATTTTTGGACCTGAACAGTCTGAATGTAACTATTTAGTTTCCACAGTGTATTTTAGACTTATTGTAGGAGCTGAGCTGCAAATTCACTGATTACACTCAAATACACAATCTGGACTACATTTAGGACACATGCATCAACACACACACAGTTATCACAACAGGAAGAAGAAAAGTGTGTAAAATGCACCAAACAGTGTCTAAAGTAAGTATTGGCATCAAAATATACTAAACTGCCCGTTAAAGTGAAACATTTTTTAGTGGAGGGAGACTTTAAATTGAGGAGGAGGCGCTGGTGTTGGATCAGACTGGTGCGTCCGTCGTCCAGTCAAACCTTTCAGCTGTGAAAGAGCATTAATCCACCTGGAATCAGCTGCCTTCATCATTCCTCACTTCATCCCACAGATTAGTTCAAAGCTGCACGTCGACACAAACAGTGTTTTCTAAAGTTACAAAAAAGTTCAGACAAACAGGGTGAAGAGCGGCTTTAAACCTGTCATGATGAGGACATTTTTTAAAGAGTTTTCACTCCTTCACAGCGCTGTTTGTTTGATTTACGGTCCATTTTTTGGGGGCGAGGTGAATGTTTGAGGCTTCCCGATGTTTAATTTGAGCGGTGATGGAAGCAGAAGAGTGTGGGAGAGGAGACATCGATCGCTGCAGGGTATTTTTAGGCAGACTGATTGATTTCGGTGCTGTTTGTGTTTTGTTGGGGTTGATGTGAGTTCGGCGCCGGCCTCGGGGAGAATATATCCAACTTGTGTTCGGCCGAACTGCAAACACACAAACATTATTAAAGCTTTATCGACCTCTGAAACACTCGCATCACGTTTGTTTGCTTGTCCGCCCGTGTATAAAAATCTTAAATGAGATACAGTTAGTACAAAAAACACCAGAAACACACAGAAAAGCATTACAATATTAAATAACGTGCGTGCAATGAAATATCTACAAGAGTTTGGTTCAGGCTTTGCAATCACAAATGTTTTTACTCGTTGCTGCAGAGAAATAAGTAAACCAAAATTTCCACACCAAGGACATTAGTGCTGATTTTATAAGGACAAAAAATGTATTTTGATCTTCCAATATAATTTAAAAAAAAAAAAATTAATTAAAAAAAAAATTAAATTATACTGAATGAATCTAGTGTTGCACACTTATTCTCATTATTAATGTGTAGTTTATTTATTTTACATAAATAGTTTAATAAAGAATTGTAGCAATTTTTTATATATTTTTTTATAACTTAAATGTAAACGGTCCCCAAATTTAATGTAAAATGTATCACAACAATAGACACAGAAGACACATCTTCTCACAGGACTTTAGTGTTTTTTCTTTATTTTTATTTTCTTAAAACCCTTTTATTTAACATTGAGTGCGTACATATAATAGAATACAAAGTCCAGAAAGCAGTGATATTGGATAAATGTAAACAAGTTTACAGGATGAGTCCGGTTTGGTGTATTAACTCTTTCGGCTCATGCTTATGAACATACCTTTTTTTAAAAATATATTTTATGGAAAATTCATGTTGTTTTTTTTGTAATATCTTTCAGATAAGGTGTCCCCGCAACTCAGATTTAGCTTGTTTTCTGTCTTTCTCCCACGAAAAATGTTTTTCAAAATAATCTTTGCATTGAAGTAGAACTGGTTGTTATTGACAGCGCGTCTACTTGAAACAAATATCAAAATAAAATCGTACCAAAATCTTTTACCCCAAAATAAATCAACATAACACTAGTTTCACATTAGTTTTGCTACATTTTTTTTTCAAATTAACAAATGTGTCCCTTTTTTTTAATCATTTTGCATCCCCTCTCCAAATTAAGACATTTTTGCAGGTGGAGCTCGTAATGAGTCTTTTTCCTCAGCAGCAGTTTGTAGAGTCACGGGGTGAATAATCAATCTATCGATCTGGTCAGATCAGATCAATGGATGAGAGGAGCAGCTGCTGCAAAAACAAACATGTAGATGTTCTGCTGCTCCGTCTGTGCCCAGAGTACGCTCTGCGCTCCGACAGTGTGCTGGAGTTAATAACCAAACGAGCGCTACAGCTCCAAAAATATAAAATGTAATTGTGACGGCAGATGTTTTAATCGTGGCAGGCTGTTAAAATTAAAAATTAAAAAAGATTCAAACGTGTTTTTTCTCTCACTCTGTTGGAAATGAAAACTTTGTTGACGTACAGTCACTTCCAGGCGGACTCCGGGACGTCAGCGGGGTCGTCCGCAGCCTGATTCACAATCTGTCCACTTCACTTGCTGTTAGCGTCACAGTGAAAAACTTTCTGCCGTCAGCTCCTCTTGTGGTTCGTCAGCGGCCCGTCGGCGAGAGCGTCTGTCTGCATGAGTGACTAATTAGTTTTAAACTTGTGTCGACGCGGCGTCACATTCCCGGCCGCTCCGCTGAAGGAATTCACTGCACTTTGTAACTTCCCTTTTGAACGTATTTGTAGCAGCTTTTTACTGTCAATATTTAACATAGAAATTAAACTTTTCCTTTTTAACTGCGGTTATGTGTCGCTGTGGAAGTGAAACTTCATCTGGAGCGTTTTTATCCACGTTTCGGGGTTATCTGAGGTCAGACTTCAAACACAAGATTAACCTAAATAATTTACAGAATCAAACCAGTGTGGCTGGTTCAGATGTGGTTTGACTCTCACGCTTCCTTTAAAGTGTCCTTGAACAACAGGCTGAATCATCACCAGCTGACCTTTGACCTCTCTTTACCCTGAAGGAGTCCCAAAAACTTCTGCTTTCGTCCTCCTCCTTCGCTCATCACTTTCAGTTCCTCAGAAATGGTTTCACACCACACTGATTGATCCCTGATCACTGCAGTGTAGATCCGGGTTCGTACGGTCATGAAAAAACCAAATCATTTGCAAATAGTAATTTCCAAGCCTAATTGTTTTTGAGAAACTAAATATACTATAAAAATTTTGGAAAAGTTGTGGAATTTTGTTACAAAATCCTGTATAATAACACATGATGTGTTCGAGGACTGTCGGAAATTTGGAAATCCAATAAACAATATTTTTTGTTTTTGCAGTTTCTGGTTGAAGCCATGTTTTCTTTGACAATCAGCAAAATCTCTTAAAGAAAAAAAATCCTAAAATGTGTTCTTTAAAAACAAGCCCAAAACTGTCTAAAGAAAAAAAAAATCTGTAAAAAAAATGCCAAATTTTGCCCAATCGGCAGTAAAATATATCCAAAATACAGCCATTTGTTGTTGTATGCCCCTCCCCTAAAGATAAAATAAAAAACATAAGACCATCCTCACTGCTTAAAAATATTAGAATTAATTTTTCTTAAATAAAATATTTAAAATGCTTTTGTTCAGTAATGAAAAAGAACCGATGAGGAGTATTTGTGTCAGAGAATATTTGGTCTTTAAAATTAGCCTCAAAGTCCTGGAAAATCATGGAAACAAACTCTGATAGAAATATGTGTAACTGTGTTTTAACCCTTCGGTCTCTTACGTAATCTCGTGCAGCCTGTCGGGGGTTGCTGTTTATTTTTGGAGTGGTGGTCTCTGGTGGGCCGACGAGGATCTGGTCGTCATAGTGATCGGACGAATGAATGAATGAGCAGGTTACAGACGCAGAATACGATCTGTAGTTTGTTTACATCATATTTCTGAGGTAGAAACATATTTCTGCTCCATGAATTTAGTTTCTTTCATTTCTCTGAAGAGACAGTTTTACTTTTTTAAATCTGAGCAGAAACTGGTGATTAAAAGTTCACCAGAGTGGAGGAAAAAGTGTTATGACGCCCCAAATTTCTTGTGAAAGGACCCTCGGACCCTTTACTGTTTATGTTTAGGACATTTATTATTCTGTTTTCTCTGTATGATGTATTTTAATTCTTTTTTTTAGTATATTTAATTGACTACTTGTTTTTTTATATCATACATTTTAAACTGATTTAATTACTACTTTCATTATTTGTATTGTTTGTATTGTATGAAGTGACTTTTATTTTTAGATGTTGTTATAAAACATTGACAATTTGGTTTTTTACCATGTATTTTGTACATTTTTTTTAATAGATTCATTTTTATTTGAATCTTATTTATTTTTATATGTTTATTTTATGAAGTTACTTTTATTTTCAGATTATATTACATTTAACTGTTGAACTTTTTTCAGTGCAGTATACAGGGAAAAATAAAAAAAAATATATATATATATATATATAAATATATATTATATATTATAATATATATATAAATTGATGTATTGTGTTTACATATTCTATGTTGAAGGCATTTCTTAGCGTGACCGTTAAAGGGTTAAATGAGGACCTGGGTAATGGATTTGGGGACCTGGTCTGATAAAGGTGTATGGGATTATTTAAGGGTCGGGCTGATGGACCGTGTGTGTCCCCCGTGTCTTCAGGTACAGGTGAGGTGGTCGCCATCATGATCCCGGAGCCCAAAGGCCGAGAGGTGGCGCTGCTGCTGGAGCGCAACGTGACGGGTCACCATGACGATCACCATCGGGACGAGGAACCTGCAGAAGTACGTGAGCAGGACGTCGGTGGTGTTCGTGTCCATCTCCTTCATCGTGCTGATGATCATCTCTCTCGCCTGGCTCGTCTTCTACTACATCCAGAGGTTCAGATACGCCAACGCACGAGACCGGAACCAGGTAAACGCAACCCGTTCACGTTACAGCTGCATCTCCAGAAATTTAAATCTCGTAAAAAAAAAAGTTCATTTTTCTTATTAATTTAATTCAAACAGGTAAACTTTCAGAGGTTATAAATTCTTTATGCATAAATGTAATAATAATAATATTTAATATTTTTTAAAAACAATATTTCAAACCTTTCTTTGTTTTATTTTTGGTGATTATGGCTTAAAGCTAATGAAAATCCGAAATCTAGTATCTCAGATTTTTACAATATTTCCTAAGCTCATTCAAAAAATGATTTACAGTAGAGAAATGTCCCACTTCTGAGAAGTATGTTTATTTGTATAATACTCCTCGGCCTTCAGCTCATCTGTATTTTTCGGTCGAATGTTTCTAATATTTTTATTTATTTATTTATTTTTTACATTTTCTTGCTGTAGGTACAACTAATATTAACATAACAGTTGGATATGGAAAAGCATAAATTTGCGCTTTATTTTGACAATAAGTAAACCAAAAACACTCTAAAAAAACAAAATTGTTATGTTCAGCCTTTTAAGTGCAAAAAAATGCTCCAATGAAACTCATTCAAACGGACATTTTTATTTAACCAATCTGAGTTTATTTTAAAATGGAAATAAACGCACCTCCGCCTCTCTCTCTGTCCCACAGCGTCGCCTCGGCGATGCGGCGAAGAAAGCGATCAGTAAACTTCAGGTTCGCACCATCAGGAAGGGCGACCAGGAGACGGAGGCCGACTTCGACAACTGTGCCGTCTGCATCGAAGGCTACAAGGCCAACGACGTGGTCCGCATCCTGCCCTGCAGGTAAACACACACACACACACACACACACACACACACACACACACACACACACACACACACAGAGGCAGATTTATTTGTCATTTTTTAACATTATCAGGACTGAAGGCTCTAAATATAGATTTTTGATTTTAGATTTATTTGTTTATTTATTTTTGCTTTCTAAAGAAATGGGCTCTATCGGTGAATTTACTCTGTTTGCTGATTCACTTTCAAAATGAATAAATGCTTCCAGAGTTATTGTGTATTTAATTCTAATTTATTAATCAAAAAATATTATATTACTGAGACGTCTACAGAAACTGCAGATGAACGTTTAATATTCAGGAATTCACAGAAACCAAACACAGTAAAGAAGATGTTTACTTTGTTTTTACACATTTTTAAAAATATGATATATTAAGTGTTTGTTTTTTCCATCGCTGTCATGTGAACACAAAGTGACTTCATGATTTTGGACACTAACAAACAGTTTTCTTGTGATCACAGAGGATTATTTTGGGGTTGAGCGGGCAGCAGAGGTTGAGACCACAGTGACTGTTTGTTTTCGGGGAGAAAGGCTTCCTCTGTTGCATATGAGCTTATGAAAAGAGATGAAAATGAAAAGCAGATTCTTTCCTGCCTTGTGTAACGGCGCAAAATAAAAAGCAGCTGTGAACCGGATTCTTTTCTAAACACATCAGCGCGAATGCAGATAAACAGCAGGAAGAATTGATTTTGCTGTTTTTCTCTGCAGACATTTGTTCCATAAGAGCTGCGTGGATCCGTGGCTGCTGGATCACCGCACGTGTCCGATGTGCAAGATGAACATCCTCAAAGCTCTGGGCATCGCTGTGAGTCTGACAGTTTTTTAATTTGTGGGTTTTTTAAAATTTTATTTATCTTATTTTGATTTATTTTAGTTAGGTTTATTTAACTTTATTTTATTTTTATTTATTTAACAATTTTATTTTTAGTTATTTTATTTAGTATTTATTCTAGTTATTTATTTTACTTTATTTTATCTTAAATCAGGTAATTTATCTTGCTTTTTATATTATTTTATTATATTGTATTTAACTGTTTTATTGTCTTTAATTTTATAATTTAATTTTTTTATTTGATTTTATTTAATTATTTTATCTTAATTCGGTTTATTTTACTTTTTTTTTTTTTTATATATTATCTTTATTTTATCTTAGTTCAGGCCATTTAACTTGCTTTTTATATTATTTTACTTTTTTATTGTCTTTAATTTTAGAATTTTATCTTTTTTCTTTAATTTTATTTAATTATTTTATCATAATTCAGTTTATTTAATTTAATTTTATTTTTATCTATCTCTTTAGATCAATTATTTTAATTATTTTATTTTTTTTAAAGCAGATTGTGCACACTGATGTTAAAAATTAAATTTCCTTCTATAAACATTTAAATTTGTTGTCTGACTCTTTCGCTCCTCTGCAGCTGAACGCAGACTGTCTGGACGACCTGCCGCTGGACTACGACCTGGCCCTGGGCGGTGTGGGCGGGGTGGGCGTGGGTGGGGTCGGGGCCCTGGCCCTGGAGGCCGTGGTGTCCGGGGCGTCCAGCGACGGCACGCTGAGCGAGGGCGGCTCCTCGGTGGTGCTGGACCCCGGGGTGAGACGGGTGGGACTCCCTCAGGACTACCAAGACCCGGACACCCTGAGAGACAGCCCTGTGACGGCCACCACTGACACACACACAGGTGACACACACACACAGGTGACACACACACACACACACACACACACACACACACACACACACACACACACACACACACACACACACACACACACACACACACACACACACACAGTATGTCCACTGATAACTGATGTTATACTGACACCCAGTGGCCGTTTAGCTTCATAGCACCTCTGAGTTGTGGTTGTTTGTCTTGTTTCCTGTACGTTGTGTGTTTTTCCTGCTGAAATTGGTCCAAAAGTTTTAATGTTGGATTTTACCCTTTGAAACCTGGAGCACCACACTTTTCTTGTGCTGCTTTCAGGCATCTTTCGCAAGTATTTAAACCTTAAAGTTCTTAGAAAATGATTTTGTGTTCTTTTAAAACCATGGGAAAAAAGGCATTGACTAACTTGCTAAGAAATGTTCCCCAAATTGCAAGAAATTAGTACATTTTGAAAATTATTTTATAAAAGCAAGAAAAAAATGTCCATTATTTACATATATATGTACATCTATTCACAAATAGAAAACAATATTGCAAATGCCTTCTTTCCGTGTTTTCCACAACAACTAAGCCAAATTGCTCAGGTTTCAAAGGGTTAATGACAGCTCATCATTGACCTCAGCTGCTCAGAAAATCTTTTTTGCTCATCAAATTAAGCCAAAAGTAAGTTTGTCTTGTTTTGGAAGAAATTCTTCAGTCCAACCCGGTCCTCCGTCTCTCTTCCAGGTGAGCTACAGCCAATGGCGAGCAGCGCCTCAGTGGCGTCCCTGGTCATCACCGTAGAGACGGGTCTCTCGGACGAGGAGGGGTCCATGGAGCAGTCTCAGCTGGGGGACAAGTCCTGAGGGCAGCACGACCGAACCAAACCAGAACCTCCGGGGCCAAAAACAAATCAGGTTCAGACTTTTAACAGAACGACCTGACTGAAACCAGACCTGAGCCAAACCAAACTGAGCATAACCCAGGACCTGGTTCTGGTTTTGACTGGTTCCAACCCAGAACCAGCACCAGTGATACACTGGGTTTTTTGTCTCTTTGGACCTGTCCAATACAGAACTAAACCAAACCATCTCATCCAGACTGCAGGTGGACTCTAGCTAGAAGCAGACTTAATGGGCTTTCACGTAGCGGACCTAAATTAGATAAACACGTTGGTTTTGATCAGGACTCAAAGGACCTGGTTTGGCTTCATTTTCAGTCTCCCGGACGCTTGACGAGGTTGGACCCTGGACGTAACCTGGTGTGTCACCCAGTTTGTTTACCTTGGTTTTACCCTCGACTCTCCTCGGTTTAACCAGATGTTGTTCCGACGTTAATCTGGGACGTCGTTCTGTCTGCTGTCACTTTATGCAGATTTGCCTCCGTTCATTTCTAGAAATAGACCTCAACTTCTTTACCCGTCTGTCGTCAATCTGAAGAACGTTCGACTGAAAGAAGTCCACAGAAGTCCAGGACATTTCAAACAACTTGTCGCCACATTTCTCTCCTAAATTGGACTTTCGAAGGTCTGATGGGATCCAACTGGAGTCTCCACATTTATTCTCAGAGGAACATGAAGATGATATCCACTCAACTTGATACTCGCGTGAACAGGGTAGAACCTCAGAAAGTCGGCTGCCGAAGGAGAATCCACTCTTCGAAAGTTGATTTTCTCCTTCATCAGCAAATCTGGAGGATCATTTGAGAACTCCGAACTCCGGGTTGTGTGTTTTTAACAGTGTCTGTGATCGATCCAGGCCAGGAATCAGGACTTGCCTGCGTATTACTACCTGTGCTCTCGTCTTGGGTCCTTTTGTGGAATTTACCTGGAATTTCTCTCACCTGGTTTCAGGTGAGAGAGGAACAACAAATAAAAGAAACCTGATGGGACTTTGTATCCGGGCTGCTCACTACTGGTCTGGATTCTTTTAAGATTTAATCTCTGGTTAATTTAGCTTCTTTTTGATTTGCCTGCCAACACGCCAGGTGTGTGACGTCTGCGGTGATTTCATTTTGGAAAGGAAGACTTTTATTTTTGAAAGGACTCACCAGCTTCTCTGGGCAGTGGATTCGGTTTCTTTTTCTGGTGTTTTGCTGCAACGGTGGACTCGTCGTTGCAGTATTACAGCTACAGTCAGACTGCAGTATTGAATAGCAACTACACACAGTATTTTTCTCTTTTTGCCTGTCCGTATAATTCAAGGCTCCTTTATCTTTATAGCACAGTAGTGCTGACAGTATTTGGTTTGGATGCTTTCCAAACAGGGTTCCTATGTGCGTCTGGAAAAACTGGAGACACCAAGAAATACATTTGACTGATTGCAGGGCTGTACAGAATATCAAAAGGTCTGAGAAAGGCTGATTAAATGTGGAATTTCAAAACAGCAAAAAATGCTGACTGTGAAGCACAGATGGAAACGAGTGAAGAGTATTAAACTAGTGACAAATCTTGCAGCTGGGTCTTAACGTACGGAGAAAATGGTAACAAGAGAAATGCCACCATGATGTAGGAGATTTTTCAGCTGCATCACCGCCTCTTCTCCTAAATAGTTTTCTATGTACACCATTTAAAAAAAAAAAACATCTGTAAAGCCGGGCAGACACTGCATGTTTTATTGATTTTCACACTTCAAATATTTAATCTGCCGTTCTTTTATGCTCATGCTGTACAAAACAGTCAACCAGCCTCGACATGGAGCTAAAGGAAACTGAAACTCCCATTTGGTTTTGTCCAGAGACAATGCCAATAAAGCTTAGCCAAACATGGCACGATGACTGTCAGCAACACTGTTGACAAATAGAAAGAAGGTCAGTGCTACTATCAATGGAAAGTAAGAGGCCACAATATTGTGCAAAAAAGTGAAGTTTTGTATCACAACAGTTTGAGTCAAGACCATGGATACAAAGTTGGAGGTGGTGCTCTATTAATTTCTATGTAAGTGGCACATGAAGCCAAAAAAAGTTCAAACTCCAAGTATAAAATTACCCTGATCACAAGACTGTGCATGGCTGCTATGACACTCGGGTGCCCCGGTGGACACTGGCAGAAATGCAAGCTATCCTGTAGCTGCATACTGCAGAAAAACAACAGAAATGACAGATTTCTACATATTTTGACAATGTTCCAGTCATCTAAAGCTTGATGATATTGTCATCCCAGGCCCAGTTTCTCTTGCAGTTCTTAGAGCCGTAATTCCGGTATTCTGAAACCAACATCTCCACCATCTTGTCCTCTTTCTGCTCCTCGACCTGCTATTTAGGCCAAAACCTTGCGGCAATCGCCATAAGTTCTACACAGTAGACTTAGCGCAGCAGAGCCAAATCTGTGCATGCAGGCCCCAACCCCGATGTGGGCGCCAACCGCTATGCCGTGTTAGAAACCGATTCCCCTCCCCCGCCCTACCCTTATTGAAATGACTGGAGGTGGCGAGTTACCACGTGGTGGTGTGAAAGCCCCTTACTGGAAACAGTCTTTTTCAGTGAAATTGTATCAGGTGATGGACCCAGAAGTTGTAAATCCATGGTTTGGCGACTTCGTCAGATTGACTTTGAAGCCCAGCGCAGTTCTAGTGGGCTCAGCCCCAACTTGTACCACGATGGGAAATCGGGCCAATAAACCCATTGTAATTTTTGACTTACCAGAAATTCTTCAATATGTCAGAGAGCCGGATCATCAGCAGCTCCAGCAAGTAACTGAGCGTTGTTATCAGGGTCGTAATTGCAGCCTTGCAGAAATTTTCGGGTAAAATCAGACTTAATCGGTACAGTGTCTGCCTGGCTAAAGGTAGAGGACGCAAAGACTTTCCTCATCAGTATTCCATCGCGGCCATCTTAAGGTTCGATAAGGGTTAAAATGCCATGTAGGAACCCTGTCTATAGTGTTGCCTTGTTTTGTTTTATTGGCCGTCCATTTGTCCGTCTGCCTGACCACACGTGTCCAACACCACGGCCTCATGCTGCCTTTTTAAAAACACCTTTACCTTTAACCCTGACAATCAAGGATCGGATCTTTTACTGGCCAGCTGGGGATCTTTTCTCCGAACTTTCGCATACTTAAGTGGTGTCTATCAAACCCGTCGTCTGTACACCTCTATAGGTGTTAGCTGCCATTAACCATTTCCAGAGTTTAAATTAAATCGCCACCAAAACAAGCTGTGAAAGACAATAGAAAGACTGTACCCAGAGTCGTAGAAACGACAAAGTTTAGCGAAGAATCCCTCCCTGCTTTAGTGAGTTCACTCTGGATGCCGAGCATGTAAATATAAAATGTATATTCCACACGTTCACTAAGCCACGTGGCATTGCTGTCGGTTTGCCAAACTGCGTAGGGCTGCGGTCGTGGCGTTGCCGGCACCGAGAGAGATAAAGATTGTCGTCTATTTTGATACCAGAGGAGACGTTTATTTTTGTAACGAAGACACCCAGCAGCAAAGACTGATCTCCCTCATGACCCCACGGCCTGGTGATTCTCAATGTGATTGAGTTTTGATCAGGCAGAATTAAGTGTTGATTATTTGTGTACTTGTACATACACACAGTACGCTGAGGATCTTGACGATATGACTCTAAACTATTGTAAGTTTGTCCGTAAACATTCAAGATCTGATTGTTGATGACGAGAAAGTGAACCTAAAAGAGAGCTAAACCCGAGTAAAAGGCTGGAGAACCAATGCTGTACTGTTAATTTCCCCTCTCTCGCTTTTGCTGCTAATGTTTTAAAATCGTTTTCCTGTTTGTGTAGATGGAAAAATAAGACCTGTTTTGTTGCTAAAATTAATTACAAAGCATACAAATCACAACATTCGACTTATGAATCTGAGTTCAGGACAAAACATTTAAGTGTATTCAAGACCTTCGTACGGCTTTGCATGTACATAGCATTGTTTTTTTTTAGATCCTGGACTTGCAGACTTTAAATTTAAGCAAAGCAAATACTGAAACTAGCCTCCAAAAATACGAAAAACCATTAAATGACATGATGGGATATGTAATTAAGATTCAATTGTTTGTATGACAAATCACCATAAATTGGTTAAAATTGGTACGAAGTTCCAAAAGTACAAAGTACAAGTACAAGTCAGTCAAACCGATAACTTAATTTTCTTTCAGAAACCAGTTTTTTCTTCCTACTTCGCTTCATCTTTCCTCTCTCGTCACTCTCAGTTCAGTCAGTTACCAAGTATATAACAAACATGAGTTAATAAAAAAAATACTGATGCAGAACGAATTTGTTGTAATATATGAAGATGATGGATTTGTATGCCTTGTCTTGGCCAATATTCAGTGAGCATCGTTTTAATTAAAGTCATTTCCTTAGTGTCGTAAGCTTTATTTGCAAGGAATTTAACTGATGTTTATTTTCACGTTTGCACTGTTTTCATTCTCGTACTATTTTACGTGACGGCAGTTCTGCTGTTCGAAAGTGAATTGAACTACATTTCTTTTCGTGCTTCTCGGAGAGACTGAGGCTGCTGTGGCATGTTGGTCCCCTTTAGTTTTCAGTCAGTATCGAACCACAAGTATTTATTTTTTATTAACCAAAATGTTTCTGTAAGTATCGAAATTTTGCAATATTCATATTCTTGTATGTAGTTAACGTACGGAACTTTAACCTCTTCCCTTTTTTTGTTCTTTAGCAAGAAAAAATGCTGCACAGAAAACTTGTTAGATTGTGAAAAACTTAAGGAATTTCACAATCACATTTTCCAGGCCTGGAAAAGAAATGGAATTTCTTTGAGTGTTTGCATTGAAATTATTACACTAATTTTCCATAGACAGCCTTACACATAATTTTGTTACAGTAGCTATCGACGGATTATATGGAAACGTAGGGAAAGATTTATTTTTTTTTTTTGTAATTAAAGGTCTTTGAAAATGGAAACGTTTTGAGATTTAATCCATGAAATTGCATGGAAACCCTGAAAAAATAATGCTGTAGCACCTGCAACAAAACTCACGTATTGCATCAGCACTAGTATCAAATAATATCCAGATTTTAAACAATACGCAGCCCTAATACTTACTATTACTACAGGACTGGAGGCCTATGGCAGACCTGATTTCAGTGAGAAAACATACATTTTCTTAAAAACTTTACAATAATTGTAGCCCTCTCCGAGCATTATTCTGGTTCGGTCGTCCTCCAATAAAGTGAAAGGGAACAGAGAGGTCGGAAAATTCTTCATGGCACTTAATGTGACGACCGAATTCAGCCATTGACTCTCCTTAGGAGGATAGATACCTCTTTATAAAAGCAATTCAACGATTCAATAAATAAAATTGATGAATTTTTTTTGACTGCTATATATGAAAATAGGAGACAGAGAGCCAAATTTGGAGATCCTGTAGACATGATAAGATCTTTTGTTTATACAATGGGCCTGTATAGTAATAATAGGATCCTTTCCAAAAAAAAAGTTTTGTTTGATTTCAAATCTAATATTTAAAAAATGGGACCTTCATGTCGCTGCCAGTAATGACGTCTGATTGTTTTTTTCTTGTTACCTCCCCTTCACGGTCTGTTGGCTGTTATCCCTGAATGCTGTGTTTTGATTGGTTGCTCGGCCTCTTTTGTTGATGCACTTTAATTCTGTTTCTCTGGAAGGTTCTGGAAAAGTATTTTCTTTATCTAAAAAACAAAAATTTCCCTTGCTCTCCCTGACATTTAAATTTTCCATCCCTTCCTTACAACTCACTCTGCCGAACTTTAATTCTGTTTGCTTTCTTGTCATCTTTCGCGCGTCACTTTTTCTTCTATTCACTCATCTTCCCTTTAAGATTTCTATGTTTTAGAAACGGTATTTTTTCATGAGATGGTTTGCGAATCGGATTAAGAAAGGAGGTGATGAATGTTTCTTTGTCTATTTAACTACGAATCTCGTGTATTTGTAGAAAGCCTGCCAAATATTTGCCATTTATTGTAATTTGTGTTTCTGCATTTTCTCTCTCCTGAAGCAGGTGAACGCTGAGCCATGTAATCCCACTGGGATTATACGTTTTAATCTAATAAACTAGACATCCAGCCACGACAGAAGCAGCAGTATTAAATAGGTAGCTTTTAGAACATTAAAAACTGATTAAAAAAAAGTCTGATTTTAGGTAGATGATAATCCATTTCAGCAGTTTAGCTCGTGTTAAGTTAGTTAGCGTTCGATCACGGCTTTAGAAGAGGACATCATCAGCAAAGAAAACAAACAAACAAAAATCTCAGATCCTTCCAGAGAGACGGTGAAAGTTGAGGTTACCCGATGCGTCTGTAGCCATGTTAACCCCTCTGCTACCGTGACAAAAGGGTGTGAAATGGTGTCATGCGTGTTTCTATGATAGTAATTGTTTTACAGACGGTCTGTTTGTGTGGTTGTCCTGTGCACGCAAACACAAAAATACCTACATACACACGTGTATATACGAGGCGGCGTGACGCCATGTTGTTTCTGTGTTTCAGTTGTTGCACGTGTTCTGATTCAGGACAGAATTTAAATAAAATTTTAATGCAAGTTTTTGTTTTTATTTCAGATTGGTGTTTGTGTGTCATCTTTGGAAAAAAAAAGAAAAACAAGGAAAATTCTTTGAGTTTTCTTAGTTTTTTTCCAATTATGAAAATTAAATTAATGCTGCATTCTGTATCTACATGTTTATGCTTAATATGGTCTGAATTTTCTTTGTTTTTTAATTGTTTGTCGGTGGAAAATAGTTTTTTTTAAAAATCAAGAAAACAATTATTGATTCCTTGATGATGCTCATGTAGCCGCAAAATTGATTCTAGATGAAAATACGTAAGAAAATGGATTTGGATTTTCCATAAGCCCAGTTTCTACCAAAAAATAAGCAATTATGTATTATTTTCTAAATAATTATGATAACAGTCATAAGTGTGAGATGTAGACTTGGAACTTGTAAATACTGGATTTTTTCCCTCATTATTACGATCTCCAATTTTTTAAAATTCTTTAGTGAATTGAGTCCATTTCGGGAAGTTTCTGAAGGTAGCACAAACTCTCTTTCATGGTACTTTGTCATGTTAGTGACGCTGTTGTACGGGCGCTAATGCTACATACTGTATGTGAACAACAGGTACTTGTAATAATGTCCTAACACAGACAAACACCATTTTAAAATAAATCATTTTAATATAATTTATTAGTAGTAACAGAAAAAAAAACAAGCTGTAAGAAGAAGCAGTGGTTAAACAAAACTACAGTCCGAATTTTAGCTTAGTCAGCATGTTTCACTCCGTGTGCGAACAGAAAACGTCTTAATTCGAAAAATTAAATCACATACTCTTTTATTGAGCATATTTAATTTTTAGCAGTGCAGACTATTTTCATACAGTCTGTATTTATGTAAAAAGTTGTTGTACTTGAATTTGAATGGCATTTTTTTTCACTAAAACTGCTTTTTTTTATTAGGAAAAATAAGATAGAAGTCGATCAACGAGGTAAGTTGTTTAAGTATTTTGTAATATGCCATGGATCTTTGTCTATTTAACTATTACTTTACGTATTGTCATTCGTTGTTCATTACATCCTCAACTAGCTACCATTTACTATTATCTTAAGCATTAGGTAGTTACTTAAATTCAAAAGTTTAAGTCAAAACTCAGCTGTTGTTGAGCTCAGTTAAATATAGTTGAGCAAAGCATTTGGTAATAATGCACTGCACTACAATTAATTTATTTATTGCTTACTAGAAAACTGTTTCGGTTGGATGACGGCAATATAAATGTAAGTATTTTGTGTTTGTATTGAATTCTTTAAGGTTTCTTGGACTCAGTTTGGTGAGAGAAACAAACCTCTGAAAACCAGGTGAGTAGTAAATTTATGATTATTGCTTTTGTAAGGTAAAATCATACAGAAAATAAGCTTGTTTAATTTACCACAACCGTTTTTAAAGCCAAAATGCTAAATTAGTAGCCACTTGATTTTAATCTTTTTTTTTTAAAAACTGGAGCTGTATGACAATATTTGTGTGAATTGCAGCTACACATGAATAATAAAAGTATTATATGTTTAAAATCAACTAAATGGAGGTTTTAAGAAAACCTGACTGTAGCGTTGGTTTCAGTTTGGTTTTCTCGTTAGCTAATATGTTATAAATACTACTTCAGTACTGGAAAGCTAAACCGACCGAAACGGAAGCTAATTTCCGTTAGCAAGAAAAATGGTAAGACGTTGACTAAATGTGTCAAAATTTTTATTTTTTTTATTTAGTTTTTACTTGTTAAACCTCAATTTGGATTCAGAAAGTCAAATTTTACGAATAATAAGAATAATAATAATAAGAATTTTGACTGTATTTTGTGCAGACTGCGATTCTTAACTTAGGGTCTTATTAATAACTGTGATTCATCTTTTCTTGATTTAAGTATCTCATTATTTTACGTTATTTGAGAATTTATGTTTTTTTTCTTTTGTCATCCCTAATATGTAATGTGTGTCTTTTTGAAGAAAAATAAAGGTGGTAACGTGGCCTTGTCTCATCCGGGCTACTGCAGCCTTTGGTAGCTTAATTGTTGACCACAGAAGAGTAAATTTGGGATTTTTTAAGCACATAGAAAGTCAGAGCCGATGCACTATAGGATTATTGTCTGAGTTCAATAATGTACTTTCAGTGCTTTGACTTGACTCAGTAGTTTGTCTTAAAAAATTGGACTAAAACTGACAACTGCAGGCAAAACTTGTTGGAGGTCTGAATTGGTCTCTGAATCACTGAGCCCCTTTTTTTTCTGGTCCGGATGAAAACCTGAGAACGAGAGAAAGTGTTTGAAACTTGCAGTATTTGGTCCAAAACCTAGAAATGAGTTAGCATTTTAGCACCCCCGGTTCCCTCGCCTCAGAGTCTCTGGGTTTTTGGTAAGATGTCTAAAAAAATGCTGCCTTCATGTGCATTTTGGAAATATTGTACTTCTCGGTTGTGCAGTCATGATTAGGACATATGCACATTCACAAGCTGAAGAGACTTTCACGTTTTATTCTCCGGCATAAAATACATCAATAAATAAAAAAAATTATCTTTATATTTTTTGCAATGATCCAAAATCAAATGGAAAAATCCCATCGGCTTTTTGACGAGGGAACCAGGGAGACTCTAACTTCTGCTTTGGCTTACAGAAAAACATCATCAAGCAGCACTTTTTCTTGTAACATACAGTTTGGTATTAGTACTTGTACTTTAGTAACAGGTCTCAATACTTTCTGCACTGCTGTCAGTACTAGAATAAAAGGAGTTTAAGTAATGTGTTACCTGCAAACCTCATTGCGTTAAAGAGTTGGAGCTGTAGAGAGAATGGAGACAGGTTTTTCTGAGTTTTAGGTATTTTTTGTTAACAAAAAATAAAAATTAGAAATAAAATGGTGCTCTCTGGTTGTAAAAAGAAACAGCTACTGTTTTACCTCCTGGTTTCACCTCTGGCTTCAGCAAACTTGTGTCTCAGCAGGAAAGAGGCCACAGCGTCAGCGACCTTCACAAACAAAGACAAAACATTTCAGTAACTAATTAACCTTTAGGGACTGTTTGGTGCATTTTACACACTTTTTATTCTTCTTTTCTTTTTTATAATTTTGGCTGTGTTCATGCATATGGCTTAAATTTTTGCAAGATTGTGTATTTTAGTGGAATCGGTGAATTTCCAGCTCAGCTCCTACAATAAGTCTAAAATACACTGTGGAAACTAAATAGTTACATTCAGACTGTTCAGGTCAAAACATGCTCCACTGAAACCCATTCAAACTGACATTTTGGATCCCACAGCCATGCTGCTAATCATTGACATATCCCAGACTATCATCATAAAAAAAATTTAAAAAAATAAAAAAATCTCCTTAAATCATTTTCTATGGTTTATTGTTTTGTTTTGTTTTTTAAAGTTTAAAATTAAATTTCTGAGAATTAATGAATATGTGATAATTATGATTTGGACTGATGTTTAAAAAATTGAAAGTGAAAGTAGAAAATCATAATAGTTTTATAGCGTGATTTTCAAAAGCACATTTTGTGCACGGAGCAATATGAGTGTGCGTAATATTAAAGCGGGCCCTAAAGGGTTAATTGTACTTAGATATATTATGCATAGTATGCCTTACTTTGTCTGGTTTGTCTTCTTGCACTGCGTGTCCACAGGGGGGCAGCACCTGCATCATGAATTTACCTGGAGACAAACGGAGACACAGGTACACACACACACACGCACACACACACACACACTCTGAGATGCTGTTTTCTCACACACACTCCTGTGCTGTCACTTCCAGCGTGGCTGTTGACTGACAGAAGCAGCTGTCTCTGGAGAGGAAACTGCCGCCTCAAGGTGTGTGTGTTTGTGTGTGTACACCTGAGTGTGACTGATTGTGTGTTTGTGTACACGTGAGTGTGTCTGTGTGTGTCCTCAGAGACGCCTCTGCAGCAATGGAGACGTCCTTCACCTTTTCCCTCACAGTTAGTTTAGAAACACCAACAGAAGGTCAAATACTCCCAGAGTTTCTCTACATGTTTAGTTTATCCAGAACTACATTTCCCATCAGCCCTGTCAAATCGTGCACATGTCTCCCTCCTCCTTATAGAGGACCAACATATTGCAGGTGATATATTTCTATTTTCTGTCACCCGAAAGTCTTTGGCTCGGGTTTGTACCGATGCTCAGTGGTATAAGAAGAATTGCTTTTCTTAGGGACTGTTTGTTATTTATGAGAGGGGAGCAGGCGGCGCATAAAAATGAACTGAAAACATCATCTCTTGCAGAAATTGCAATGTTCTTTTTTTTTTATCAAAATGTTTTAAAACGGTGACTGCTGTGTTCGCTGAGTCAGCGTCTCACCTTGCATCTGGCCGATCATCAGGTCTCTGTCCAGCCGGTCGATTCCTGCAAACAGGAGCAGCTTCACATAAGTGTCGAACATTACCGATTATCACTATTATGATTGATTTTTTAAGGTAATATTCAGCAACAGCTAGTACACACACAGGTAGTACTTTTTACCCTTAAAAGGACTTACGGAGGTTATGAAAAACTCACCAGCCAGCAGCAGGAGTTTGGGCAGATTGCAGCCCAGGAAGAGGTTGGAGGTTCCTCTAAACCAGCCGTCCCAGTACTTCTCTGACTTGGACAGATCTATACGCCACATGTACACACTCTACCGCACAGATACACAAGGGGTTAATTAATACTCTTTATGATAATGTAGGAGAAAAACATTAAGACGTTTGATGTAGGAGAACGAATCAAGTTATCTGCCTGTGTTAGGGTTGAGTGGTGGAAGTAATAATTGTGAGTTAATGGAATCACATTAAATATTATTATATATGTTGGAGTGTAGGCGTGTTTTCCAGGTTTTGATGTTTAACCCTTTAAAACCTGGACTGACACTGCCTTTCTGTTGCTGCATTCAGACACCGTTCACGAGTATTTCAACCTTTGAACCCTTGAAACCAAATTAGTTTGATTTCTTTAAAAAAAAAAGCAGCAGCCTGGCAGAGAAGTCATGCAAGAAGAAATGGGTAAATTTTTTTAAAAAATGAAATGTATTTCTAATTCTCATAATTTTGTCTCATTTTCTAATTTTTCCTAATTTTCTCTCATAAATTTTATAATATATGTATATTTTTCTAAATCCATTCCCTGTTTTTTCTTTTTTTTCCACTTTGTTTTGTTTTTGTTTCTTTGTATCTTGTAAAAAAAAAAAACATAATTATTTGAATATAGGATTTCCCGTTTTTTGTTTATAATTTTTCTGACATAATTTTTCAGGTTGTTTTCTTGTTAGCTTTTACAATTTTTTTCCAATTTGTTCATTATCTTTTCCCATGTTTTTGAAGAGAAATAATCCTTTCTGCTCGGTTTCAAAGGTTTCAATACTTCGGCGTCTAAATGCAGCACAAGACAAACTGATGTCCGGCCAGGTTTCGAAAGGTTAAAGTTCGTAATAATTAAAAAAGTCAACAGAAGATTATTTTAACCCCAGGAGTTTCCGAACATTGGTTTTCATCCCCGGCCTTCGCTGCGACTCACCTCTGAAGCGGCGTTTTCCTTGTCGTTGACGTAGCTCTGATCGTAAAACTCTTCGTTACCTTCGACGACCACGTCGGTCACCGGGCCGGCGTGCTCCGAAGTGTCGGCCTCCTCCACCTCACATCTTTACAGACAGGAAGAAGAAAGAGCATAATGTTTAACATAATGGAAATTTCAAATTAAAAGCCTCCTAGCGTTTCAGTGGAATTCTTAAAACAGCCATTTAATATTCTCAAATTTAAAGTAACGAATAACTGAGTTAGCAATGTAACGCGGCCCATTAAGAGCTTTGTATGTTCGGAGAAGGACCTTAAAATCAATTCTAAATGTTACAGGAAGCTAAAACTGGGCTAATGTGCTCTCTCCTCTTGGTTCTGATTAACAGCTAAAATGCAGAGTTTTGGATCAGCTGAAGTCTCTTCGTGGATTTTTTTCGGTAAACCAGTAAAAAAAAGTGCGTTACAGTAATGGAGTCGGCTTGAAATAACAGCACGGTTCAGTTTTCGGCGTCTTTTCGATTCATAAATGGCCATACTTCAGCCTACCTTTTGATCTGACCGACCATTGAGACTCTGGCAGATTCCAGGTTTCTGATTTGTCCGCTCTTGACGCTGAAAAGGAGTTTAAAAAAAGGACGTGTTAGTGGTCCCGGTAAGAGCTGAACTTACGTATCACCCCACTCTGGAGTGGAGCTGACTCTAAAGATGGGCTTTCATCAGACTTTTGAATATGTGAATAAGTGTATCATCTGTGTTTTTTCAGTTAAATTGGACCTTAAATGCTCACCTCCACTCAATAGCTTGATCCATGGACATGAAGGACTTGGGTCTTCCCTTCAGGAAGTTCTGTATGCTGTGGAGAACCTCCATCGCACTGCCTACAGGAAACAAATAGGAAGTCCACTTTTGTGAACATAAAAATAACACAATTAAACGAAAGAAAGAAAAACACGCTCTTACCTTCCACAACGTCTATCACCACCAGGCCCACAGTGGTTGGTAGCAGCATGTTGCTGGCTGTATGCACTGCGATCGCCCCGCCAACACCGTGGCCAATCAGGACGATGGGGGGAGGAGTCTCACCGTAGCAAGCCCCAATCACATTGGCTACATCGCTGAGGGGGGTGGAGCAGAAAAATGATAGTAGCAGTAACAGTTCTGGTCGGACGGGTTTCCTTTACACATTTGTGCAAAACTCAAGCGATATTTTCAAAATGTTGATAAAACACAATTGCGAGATGACTGCGTGTCCACTGAGTGATGTTGTGCGACTTCTCTGGTGATAACATCCCAGTAACCATGGCGATGGATGTTCAAACATTAGCAGCTTCATTTCTACTGCAGGCACCACAGTAGCCGTTAATAGAATGGAAATTATGGCTTTTGAATCACCTAAAATACTTCCTCATGTGAGCGTAAAACTTATTTGTGATAAATGGGAGTTTATTTCTAAATTTACAAGCTTATCGCATTTTATATTTGTAATTACAGTTTGCACAGTATAAGCATTGATGGAAACGCTATAGATATTAGCAGTTATGTGCATTTTCCTTTAGAGTTACCCTCTTCTGCTTGCAGGGTATTGTTGTTAATTTGAGTTTAAAGGACAGATGGGAGCTGTCTGCGTGTTGTTACCTGGACATGGTTTGAGTAGAGAAGTCGTCGGATTGGCGAACCAGGGTGTCACCTTAAAAGAGATTTTGAAAAGACATCAAACTGATAAAATCATTTAATGCGAAAGCAAATCGACTTTCCACATCTATCTAGTCTGACCAACAAAATCCACATTCTCAACAATCAGAAATTGCATGTATGTCGTTACCTCTGCCAAAGCAGTACCTTTTTAGGTTCTTCTTATATAATTTCATCAGGATTACGGAAAACGTATTATTTACTCTTTATTTCTTTACATTGCCTCACCGTGACCCCTGAGGTCCATGGCAAGTACCCTGCAGGTCACCCTGTTGGCGATGACTTTCTGCAACACAGAAAAACACCAAGACACATAAATGATATTCAGGATTATTCGTATATTGATCAACCAATCACACATTCGATTAATAAGCTGACGAGACACTTACGGTGAAGACGGCCCAGGACAGTGCCGAGTGTCCTCCTCCATGAAGCAGAACCAGCAGTGGTCCATCATGTCCTGATTTATAAATCCTGAACACGTCCCTGCTGTCGGCCCGTCCTATACACACGTTCTCCATCTGGTCAAAATACTCCCGCCAGGACACCGGCGAGTAGTCGAGCTTACCGCCAACCTCACTAGTTGACATGTAGACACGCAAAAACACACAAACTGTACTGCATGCTACTACACAAACTCATAGCAAGAATATACTGACACAGCAGCAGATTGACGTTTCTCTTTTAACGCAGATTAGTGTCAGAAATTTGTGAAATGGACACAACCTCGTAACCACGCGTTACGTGGTGGTGTTAAGTACATTAAGTCACGCAACTTTTGGTTTAACAGGACACAAACAGCGGTCTTGTGGTTGAAAATCTATGCTTGTTTGACCCATCTGGGGACAGCCTGTTCATCCGACCGTCCACAGCTCTGAAGCCCCATTAGTCCAGAAAATATCCCATCGGACGGAAAGCCCATTTCTCAAACAGCCTGTTATCCCAAAACAAAGGCCCGTTGCTCCACCTGAAATAAGGCAACCTAAATACCCCAAAAAAGTCCACATTGTAGTTTGTCTCAGCAAACCACAGATATATTACATTTCTGAACAACAAAATTAAAAAACAAAGATCCCGTTTCAGCTTAAAACACGTACACACAAGTCGATGGAAAAGCCGGAGCAGGTCACTGAAAAACACCCAGGTACGGTGGCTCAAACGCAGTGGGTAAACTTAAACTAACTAACTTCACATCATTGTTTACAGCACGTAATTTTAACACATTGTGCGCCCACCAATGGTCTTAAGGGCCAATTGATTAATTTTTATTACCCCCAAAACAACTGTAAACCCAACATTTCAAAATGCATTCAGAATTTTATTCAGCTTTACGTAAGTATAGCAAGTATAAATCTCAGACATCCAACTTGACTTTAAGAGTGCAGTTTACCAGAATTAAGTTTTATTCAAAACGTTTGACTTTCTTGTGTCACTAATTTGTCTAAACATTTTTTCCAATTGTGTTTTTGTAGGTGACTTACTGTTCTGAATCGAAGTTCTCCTCCCACATGCTGCGTCTCAGCAGGAAGACGTACGAATGTCAGCTGGTTATCTTCAGTCTGGTGTGTTTCTGCGAGGTAATTAAGCAGGTTTCCTTAAAATGCTCTGCACAACTTCCCGCTGTGTTGCACATCCATCAAGTAAAAAACAAAGCCGTGTGGTGAGAGTACAAACGCACTGACGGACAATACCTAGTCAGCTGTTGTTGTCAGTTAGCATCACTTTCAGAGCGTCCTATTGGCTGAGACAGCTGACAGAAATGTGTCTTATCTAAAGAGGCTTCATGTTTGAAGATGTTTCTGGAGTGCAGCAGTAAAAGATGCTTTTACTCAACTGTACTTATGTTAAAATTTGACAAACTTCTACCATACCGTGGTAGAGAATTTCAAGCTAAAGCTTTTACTCGAAAGAAAAAAAGCTTACTTCACTCTCATATAAATACTTCTACCACTGACCTTGATAAAGTTTTACACCAATACATGGAGAACTTGTCATGGCAGAAAAAGCCGAACTAATGATATCAACTATGTTTCACTTAGATGTCAGAGTAAGACTTGTCAGCGTATCAGGGACCCCATGGATCCTTAAAAAGTCTTAAAAGGTTTTGAACCCATCATTCTAAAAAATAAGACCTTAATTGGCTTTAAAATGTCTTGAATAAATCTTAAATCAAAATACTTAAAAATGCTTAGACACTGGAGATTGAATTTAAAAAGAAAAAATTTGGACGTAAACCCGGTGTCAAGGTCCTGCACTTTCTACATCTGCCTTCATTCCCAACCAAATCCTTTAAACGCCTGCCTGGTGTTTTGGTACCTGAAAACCCAGGCGGCAATTATGTTGCCACAACCATCTAGTCATAAAAGCAGCAATTTGTAGGAGACAGAGTTAAATCTGCACATAATCGATCGACCGATAAACCGTTTTACGTTTTTGCTGTGTTGATACCCCTTGCGTCATTTTTAATGAATAAAGAGAACAAGTATTAGGTGGAGATACAAGAGGATGGTTAACAGCAAAAAGAGGGAGACCAAGAATAAAAAACAAGTAGGTTTTTTTAAAAAAAAAAAGAAGTACGAGAACGATAAAATAGAAGAAAGGGCAAGAAAGTAACTGAAGAGAAAATCCCAAAATCCCAAAAATGATGCAGAGAAAACGTGATGATGATCTCAGTGGCTGATCTCCTCCTTCTCTCCCTCCTCCTGTTATTTATTCATAAATGCTTCCTTTGGAAAAGCACTGAAGAGGAGAGCGAGGGAACAGCCAACGCTTTTTTCTCCTGCTCGGCGAGCGGTTGTCGGACAACATGACGGATTTACACCGTTGACCGACCGACGCTGGCGTCCGTGAACCCTGAAAAGGTAGGCTACATGAAGAGTTTAAGACTACAATAAAATTTCTGTTGTGAGTTGTTTTCCAGCAATAATTTAGTAATGCTTTGTAGTATTAATTCCAAATTAAGTACTTTTTTCTCCTATGTGATTTTTGTTACTGCAGTTCCACTAATCCTATGATATCAATTTAAATATTTACTATACAGTGTGTAATGGTATTTCACAGTGCTGGGAAATATAGATAGATAGATAGATAGATAGATAGATAGATAGATAGATAGCACCCTCTGGTTCTCTAAATGTGTAATATCCTTAAAAAATAAAGTGTTTTAAGAATTTTAATAAACTGATCAGATTTTTTTGTGCAGCCCAAAACTATCAATTTAATCTTAAAGCACTTTACAATCTGTGCAGTTTACTTTTACTGTTCATTCTTACACATTTTCAATTCAGTCGAGGAAGCACATCTATTACAATTGCTGACATTTTACATATCTAAGTCATGAATATGAATGTGTGGTGCACAGCAGGAAAATCTGATCCCGAGAGGATTCGTCTGTGTGACAGAAAATAGCTTTCGGAAAAAACAGAACTGCCAGTTATTGAGTTGAGCAGCCAGAATATATGTTTGAAGGTATAACATTTTCTTTTTTTGTCATAATACCATCTATGATTAATACCGAATTAATCACTTTTTACTGGTTTGCTAAACTGTATTTAGTTTGGGTATTATAGTTGACTTGTACTGATCATTTTTTTCTACGTGTCCAATCAGGTAAGAAATTTTGAACAAGGAAGAGGACACTCTACAAACAAAAGTCTAAAACCACCACCATGGAAACCTCCCCAAACATTACGAAACGCAAGAAGGATGTTGTCCAATCAGAGTGCGCCATTCCAGAGGAGGCGGAACTTGCGGATACCGTCGGCAACACCGATCCCAATGCCAACTGGGGGTTGGAGCCTAACTTCAACCTCAACCTCACTCTGACGTCGCCAAGCAACCCCCGCCCGGCCATCCGGACTTTAAAGCTTCATGGAGGGATCAAAAAGGATAACGGGAATAAAGGTTGTGGGGCAAAAGGCACAGTTACTATGGAAACTGGCAAGTCAGAAAGCACCCTGACGGTGATTTCACCAGGTGAAAAAGATGATTCATCGCGTCAAAAAAGCAAAATTCCAGCTTTGACTCGCTCACCAACAGCCGAGACGACGGCAAGCAGCAAAGGCGAGCAAAGGCTAAAATCCCCGAACCCAAAACGTACAGCTACTCTGAGCCCCAAGATGAACACACACAGCAACACGGCAGCAAGTCCAAAATCCCATCGGGCGGATCAAACAACCACTGCTAGCAGCCCCAGAATGACCGAAAGAGTCAAAACACAAGAACAGAGATCGGAAACTGCAAGCAGCTCAAACCCCAAACCACATGTTGCACCGACAACTGGACTGACGACACTGACTACACACAAAATAACAGTAAGCCCCAAAGAAACCAAGAAACCGTCCCCAAAAACGCTACACCTTCCTATAAGCCCGAATGTCCATAGTCATAAGGGGGATTCAAACATTATCAGTCCAAACCTTGCCAATCGAATCCCAATGCTGACAACCAAAGCCCAAAAACCAGATCCAAGTAGCAAAAAACATGACTTGAGAACTCAAGGTTCTGAGACCCCCCCTGTTGGACCAAAATCCCCAAATCAGAGGACTGAAACGGCACTGCTCAGTGCCAAGACTCCTCAGCCGAGTTCTCTTAGTCCAAAATCATCCACAGAGAGAAAAGCTCCAGGGACTAGAAACAGCAACGCATCAGAGTCCAAGGAGAATCTCAGTGGTCAAGATTCAAGTGTTGGTTCTGTATCCAAAACCAGTTTCAAATCCAGTTCAAATTCTAAAGCCACTACAGCAACTACGGACAGTCTTGATCCTAAAGCTGTCTCAGACTCCAAAGCCAGTCCCAACTCAAACACAGCAATGGGGTCCAAAGATAGCCTGGACTCCAAAAGCTGTTCTGCCTCTAAAACCAGTTTAGGGTCAAAGGACAGCTTAGACTCCAAAACTGGCTCCAATTCCAAAGCCAGTCCGGATTGTAGGTCGGGGATGGGTTCCAGAGACAGCCTTGACTCTAAAACCGCTACTGAAGTCAAAACAAGTAAAATCAGTCCAGATTCTAAGACAGTCATTGGTACTAAATCTGGTATTGGGTCAAAGGACAACCGAGATCTTAAAACTCCTTCAGTCAAAACCAGTCCAAGTCTGAAACAGGGCTCTGAGTTGACTCTTAGCTCTAACCCTGATGTTCTTTCCAGTTCTAAACCCGGTCCGACCCGTTTGACTTCTAAACCTTCTCTGGTGGTCTCTGGTGCTAAGACGGACATTTTTGGATCTGTCTCTCCGTTGTCCTCTCGGACTGGTGAAGCTGGGTCCAAAGACAACAACCTCAAGGCAAGCTGCAGTCCTAAATCAAGTCCAGAACCTAAAGCTGGTTCAAGTACTTGTAAGCCCGGAGCAGTTCAGTCTAGCTCAAAGGCAGCTCTGGCAGATTTGTCTCCATCCTTGACGCTCTTTCCTGCACCAAGTCAAGCAAGTAGGAGCCCTGGGAAAGCCTTTGGAGCTAGTCTAGCTGGACCAAATGGGCAAGTCCAGAGGAGTCCAGGGTCTGCTCCAGGTGCATTCATTGCATTTGCATTTGCTTTATAAAACATTTGACAAACAAAATGTATTTCTATTTCTTTTGTTATGCTATTGTCTTTTGTTTTTCTGCTTCCAGGTTCTGGTGAGATTTTAGGCCTGATGGCTCCTCTGGCCACCTCCAGCCCCAAAACCAGGACCACAGTGGCCTTGACAGTGACAAGGGTTTTAACACCAGAGCCTACAACTGCTGCATCTGTAGACAGGGAAATGAATACCAGCATGACACCCCTTAATACCGGTCTAACTCGGGGTCTCACCTTTGACTTTAGCACCAAGACATCTGCAAAAACCGGTGCAGTCCGTGAGGAAGAACATTTGAAACTGCCAGAGACGAAAGTGCCAGTAGGAGGACCGGCAGTATCCCGAGGGGCCGTGCAAGCGGTAGATGTGACTGACAACGCAAAGTGTACTCCAAGAGATCGGAGGATACCAAGCACTACTCTGCGCAAACCAAATCACCCGGGAGATGTAAAAACCATTATCGCTGGTAGCCACATCTACCAGGTAACAGGTGTGGAGAGTCAGAAGGAAGAGAAGAAGAAGCAGGAGAGGGGTAAACAGAAGGATGGTCGAGATCCGCTCTCTGCTCATCCAGTGAGCAACAAGACGCTAAAGGAGACGGCGACCATGACCGACCCGAGTGAGGTGCTTCGTCTGAAGGAAGAGGACCGTAAAGAGGTGGGCGTCCAAGTGGAGGTGGAGGTGGTCAAACGCTTGGCTTCCACGAGCTCCGGTCTCCACAAAGGAGTTCCCTCCTCCTCCCTGATTGGCTCTCCCAGCTGTCAGTCAGGTAGTTTGACCTCGCCGACTGTCCCTTCGCTGTGCTGCATCCCCGCCGGGCAGCCGCCTTTCCAGCACATCTGTAAGATCGACATAGAGTTGTGCAGCCAAACGGTGCTTCCCTCTGTTGTGACGGACCGGGCGAGCTCCCTGCCCGCCTGTCTGCGAACATACAGCTTCCAGCAGAGCCCCGGCCTCATGACGGAGCAACGACTCGCACAAAACCAGGACATGAGTGCCGAGAGCATCTGGGAGGAAGAGGAGCAAAAGAAGGAGGAAGAGAATGAAAAGGAGAAGGAGAAGAGAGTGAAGCTGCAGGAGGTGGAGTGGGACGAAGAGGGCAGGACATGGGACGTGTACGGCGCCTCGGTGGACATGGAGTCCCTTGGCACAGCGATCCAGTCCCACCTGGAGTCAAAGATTCGGGAGCAGGAGAAATACATCCGGACTCTGAGGAAGTCCATCTGCTCCGACAGCAGCCTCAGAGGGTGTAAGATGAAGAAGAGGAAGAAGAGGAGAGGGGGGATCCTGGGATGCTGCAGGAAGGCGCCCGCTGTGGCAGACTGAGACTAAACCAGCACGATAAATCCTCTGTACACCAGATTTTAAAACACAAATATTTACAATCCGTCTATCATTTGTTCATGCATTTTTCAAAGCAAAACTTTTTTTTTTAAATTTTTGTTTCCAAAACCAAAATGATAAAAACAGACAATGACTAATTTTTCCACTTTTCAGTTTTGTGCTCAAATTTAAAAAAAAAAAAAAAAAAAGGTTTTGTTTGTAAAGTCAACGTAGAACTCCAATTTATAAAATTAACTTAGAATTTCTATTTTCTCATTTTTTATAGGTAAAGTTACACAGACCAGCCTCGTTATCCATTCATTCATTTTTCTCTTTTTTTCTCTTTTTCTTCTTTTTTTCGCATAAAAATCGGAAAAATTAATCAATATCTGTTCTTATCCTTTTGCTTTTGGAAATCAATATTACAAAAACAAGTCTTATAGCTTTATTTTGAAAAATGAATGAATGAATGAATACTGCACTCACGTCTTCACATTAAGGCCTGCATGTATTTCTACAACATTGATTACTTCAAATAGAACAGCAATACAACCCTCTTTGCACACAAAGCAAACAAGCTCTTTGCTGCTCAAACAACAAAATTCATGCATGTTTTATGGTGACTTGTTTTATTTTTAGGTCAATTGTTGTCATCAATTTTTTATTTATTTGTTGTTGTTTTTTAAGGATAAAATGTTGAAGACGTTTGTCAACACCAGGGAATTCAGAGCATTTACTCTCTGTAGTATAATTAAAAAAAACATTAAAATTTCAAAGGTTTTTATGTAATAACCATAGAATAACAGCATAAAACACCAGTTGTTATAACTAATAACCTTAATGTAGCTATTTTTATATTTAAAAAAAAACTTTCAGTGTATTTCCAGTTTTTGAAGTGAAGCGAAGAGGACAGCAGCTCTCTGCTCCTCACTGGTGGTAAATATTTCATCCACTTCCTTTTTTAACGAAACGCCGCACAAACCACTCAGGCACTCAATGTGTGTGTGTGTGTGTGTGTGTGTGTGTGTGTGTGTGTGTGTGTGTGTGTGTGTGTGTGTGTGTGTGTGTGTGTGTGTGTGTGTGAGAGAGAGAGAGAGAGAGAAATTAATGTTTTCTGCAAATTTCTGCGTTACTTCCTGTACCTTTTGTATCTTTTCCTTTATTGTTGTTTCCCGTGTTTTCTTTTCCATTTCCCATCGTTTTTTCCCTCTTTACGTCTCCATTTTTAGTTTTCCCTCTCCCTGTCTTTCTTTTCCTTTTCTCTTTATTTCCTTTTCCTATTTCCTCTTCTTTTCTTTATGTTCCTTTTCTTGTCTCCCTCTTTTCTTGAGTTTGTCTTTCTTTGCTTTTCTTTACAGTCTTTTTTGTTTCCTTCATTTTCTTTTCGTGTACATTCCCCTTTTTTCCTTTCTGTTCCCGTCTTTTCTGTTTCCTTTTCACTCAAACACAGTTTTCCTTCTTTATTAATGCACTTTTCTTTTTTGTGGTGCCATATTGTAACAGCACACGTGATACATCAGCATAAACTAAACGTGAAATTAAAAATCTTTTCTTCGTTCTGTCGTCATATTTGTGGCCTCATGTCCGACTCAGAAAACCAGCACAGAAAATTAACTTTACGCACACTCCTTTATCTGTTTTCTTGTCCTTTCATTCTCTCCATTTCTCCTCCGTTTTGCACACATTTCCTCCTCTTCCTCGTCTCACTTTCCCTCCGTTATCTCAGCAGTGGAGTCATGTTGTCGACGGAGCACCGGGTTGCTTCCCTGAATTATTCAGAAACATTAGAGTCACGCTCGTGTTAACAACAGAGTCTCTACGCCATGTTTTATTCAGTCTGCGCTTCCGATACACTGAGGTCGCACACACACACACACACACACACACACACACTTCACTGTGTGCATTAACATTCTCAAAAAATCTCGTAAAGTTTGTAATTTAGACACAAAACCTTAAAAAATCATCTGTGCAGGATTTTCTGTGTTTTTATTTTTACATTATCGTCTGACTAAATGACTAAATCCTTCTCATATGTGACGTAGATACATACAAAAAATCCTCTCATGTTTACGATTATGAGAGCTGTTTGGGTTTAACTGACCAATCAGAGAGCAGGTGACCGGGCCTGGAGGTCAAACACGAGTGTTTATCGTGTCTCGAGGACATCACCACTCTTCTTCTCCGCCTGGTCTTCGTCCGGCCGAGCTGATATGGACATAACAAGAAACAAATCATATGCATTCATATATATATATATATATGAATGTGTGTGTGTGTGTGTGTGTGTTAGTACCTTTAACGGTGATCCAGCTTTCATGAGACGGTCCGTCCACTGGGTGGCGACAGTTGTAGATTCCCTCGTCAGCTTTGGTCACTGCTGTCAGAGTCAAGTTGCCTTCAGTTAAAACCCTGAAAGACAAAAAAACAGGAAACACCAAAGTTGTGTAAATAACTGGCAGTTGCTCTTTTAAATACCTCAGTGTGATCTTTATATTTTATTCATTATTCCTCGTTTCTGCAATAGTTAAATGTGGTTCCCCTACAGCTGTACAACAAATAGCCCCCCTGGTTAATAACAATATCCTCGATCCTGGAAACGCAGAGGCTGATTTTTGGTCGGGACATTAACACTTTTCAGTGCTGCTTGACTGATTTAAAAGAGCACAGCAATGTTTGACAAACCTTTTTTGTTGACATCCCAGTAACTTAAGACAGATTTCGGCTTTACACGATGGTGCCAAACCTGTAACGAATATTCTAACATGTAAAGTAAATATTAATCACCCAAAGTAATGGGATATTTTACCTTATCTGACGGTGGTTCTTGTAGAAGTCGGCTCTGAAGTTGGAGGTTTTTTCCTCTGTGGTTCTGTTTTTGTGTAAACAGCGTAGCGTCACGTCCTCGCCTTCAAACACAGGAAGTGGCGGGCTCTCTAGGACCACCCTCACACCAGCTGCACAGAGGACAGTTTGGCTGAGCTGCAGTTTGCAAATACTTTGTTTAAATCAAATGCATGAACTTACTGTCCTGTTGTCGACTGGGCATCGGAGCTTGTTTACTGATCGCTCACTAAATAAAAAAGACCTTCACCCCTGAGGAAAGGCTGAGTACCAGCGGTGGTGATGTTGAGGGCGTTGCTCCTCTCTCCTGCTGGAGTCTCACACCAGTACAGGACGTCCGACCAGGGGTATCCAGCACGGACCGTGCAGGACAGGCGGCGTCCTGAGGTCACTTGATTTCGACACTCTCTGATATTTCCCATAAAGTTGTCGAATCTTGTAAAACAGAAGCACCATGTGTTGTTAATCTTGTAGTTTTTGAGTTTAAGTGAGTGTGTCACACTAAATACTATAGTTTACACTTAAATATCTCAAAAACCACTGGACAGATATTCATATTATTTCAAGAACACCTCGCAGGAATTTCACCAAATTTGGCAAAAATGTCAATTTGGACTCAAGGATAAACTGACAAGAATTTGGTGCTCATAGGTCACTGTGACCTTTCATCCATCTTATTGGATCTTCGTGATATTTCAAGAACACTTTGATGAAATCTCTTCAAATCTGGCGCACAGTGTCAAAGTAAAAGTCTGACCTCATCATCTCCCACTGGGAGTTATCGTCGGGCAGCTGGCAGCTCACATTGAACGTCTCGCCATTGAAGAACTGGTTCCTGCTGTGGCTGCTCACATCTATGGCGGCTCTCGGAGAAGCATCTGTGTTGGGAGTTAACAGAAATCCACGAAAATAATAACTGATTATTTTCCAACACGTCTTCTCCCAACTCGTCACATGGTACCGCTCTGTCAGTGACCTTCTGCGTGTGTTTTTGACGTTTTAGGTATCCGTGTCAGCTGTTAACGCTCTGGGATGTTGTTACCGTGACGTCAACAAAACCACATGGTGGTGCAATATGTGTCCTCGTTTACACAACAGTGCGGACAGTCACGATGGTTTGGATTAGGCACCGAAGTCACGGACGGATACGTTTAGGCAAAACAGGCACATAGAAGGTGTAGAAATAAAATCTCATCCACACGGGAAGTAAACTCTGTGGCGTATAACAACAACGCCGCTGGTTCTGTCCGAGCACATCCTCATCTGACGCCGTCCAGCCTGTTTACGGTTGGACGCGGGAGGTGACTTTGGCGTCACGCTTGTACGCTGAAAGCACTGACAGAGCGGCACTATTTACGAGTTTGGATTGAGAACAAGCTGTATTTTCGTGTAATATGAAATCAACGTTTGTTCCTAACCAGCCACCCAGAGAATTTGGTGCCAATCTCGAACATAAACACGAGGGAAGCTGCCGTCATCGTCACAGGTGTAGACACCCTGGTGCTCATGGGTAACGGGGCTCAGCACATAGGAGATGCCTTTAGACGCCCGTTGACTCACTAAGACCTGTGAAAGGAGAGAAGATGATATCATTATGCCAGCAGCCTTTCCAAAACCAAAAACACACGAGCCAAAGTGTCGAGAATAGCTTGTTTTTAGTCACGTAATCCTGAAAGTCAGATGAGAGGCAGGAAGTGAAGAAGACTGCGGAGGAATCTGTGGCTAAAGTGGTCAGTTGCGAGGTCGTAGGGTCTGAATGTTGATGCTCCAAACCTTCTTGGTCCTCTCTGCAGGGCTCATCCTGGTCCAGGTCAGTTGCAGGTCCATGCTGTCGCTGTAGTTCCCGTTGTCAGCGTGCGTGGTGCAGTTGATCACCACAGTGTCGCCTTCACTGACGTACCAGGTCGGAGAGACCGTCATCTTCGTCACCATGACTTCAGTGAAAAACAACTTGGAGCTGGCGTCCCGCCGCTGTACGTCTGACGGCCGACAGAGGAGAAAGGTACGTTGTTTTATCAGGTTATACCTGACTTTATTTATTAAAAATATCACCCAACAATAACAAAAGATAAAAACAAACGATAATAATGAATCTGATAAGACAAGCTGGAAATAGAACAGTTGGCAAGACTTATTAAATAAGATTTTTATACAATAAAGCTTTATATACAAATCTCGTGTGCATCAGTTCCAAAAAGTCTAAAATAATAATGAATTGCAAATTCAAAATTAATATTTTGAATAATTATTATTATAAAAATTGCCAAAATAATAATAGTAGTTACAAAGTATTATTATTATTATTGTTATTATTATTATTATTATTATTATCTATATTTTAAAATTATGATATTTATGTTAAACTTTGAACAAAAATGATACGGCAGAAGAATCGTGAATATGATTGGATAAGTTGCTGAGACTAAAGTAAAAACAGAAATGAAATCAAACTAAATGAATAGTAGAACTTCATGTTGTGCATTAAAAGTACTCATTTTAAAGTTAGGTTGGTGTAGAAAAACATTCTGCAGATGTTATAAAATGTGTTTTGTAGAAAAATACTCACTGTGAGCTGAAGATCCATCAGAAATAATTTCTGTGTTCACAAAGTAACTGTAGACGCACAGCACTGAAAAACAACGTCAAAATAAGTTTTAAAAAATGGTGAAATATTTTAGTGAAATAATAAATGAACGTTGACACACTCACAGAGAAGCTCGCAGACTGAAGTGAGTCTCGTCATGTTCAAATCTCTGATGAATATCGACGCTCTGCAAACCTGACAGTGTTTATTTGCAGCCGGCCATTGACCCTGACGACCTGAAAAAAGGCTCTGTGAGTCATGTGACCTCCCATCCAGCCCTCTGATTGGTTTCTAGTTGCTAGATTTTTTTTGGTTTAAAGGTGAATCAAGTTAAACAAGCAAAAGAGCTTGTATTTAGGTGATTATTTTATTTCACATATCCTTTTTATAGAACTTTATATACTCCTGTGTCATTAAAGTAAATTTTATGTGAAGGAAATAACCATAAATAAACATCAAAATACAAATATAAGAGCTGATCTCATATAATAAAGCAGATAGAACAGAAGAACAAACTCTTCAATTTAATACTGATTAAACTGTAAAATATAAAAATATTGACATGGTGATACTAAAACAAGCACATTTTAAATTTGTCCAATGCAGCTGAAATGCAAAAATAAATCAATATATAAAATAATATAGAACTAAAAACTATATTAAATTTTACATTGTGATATATACATTAGTTAACGTTAAATTATATTGTGCAGATTAATGTTGGTGAGTTGCATTGGATTTTGAGTTTTATGCCCACAGATGGAGCAGTAAAACAAATAGCTGTTATGTCAATAATTTTTCTTTTTTAATAGACAGGTTTTGCTGCCACCCAGAGGCTAGAAGCTTAAAATCAATGTTGGATGAAGTATTCAAGTTCTTTATTGCATAGTACAAGTACTCTGTTACAAGTAAAAGTCCTAATTTTAAAATGTCAGCCTACTTCAGTAAAAGTGTATAATTATAATCAAGAAAATGTAGTCGTGTGTATTATGTATGAGAGAGAAAAAGAGAGATTCTAAATTAAAAAACACAAAAAAGCTATAAAAGACCTCTCAAAAAATCAGTAAATTTATATCTAATAAAAATGAACAAGGTGTATTTGTCTTGGTTTGATTCTCCCTCGTACAGCGTAATGTTATCTGGATTCTTGTTTTTGTTTCATTTTTTTCATTTTGTTATATTTTTTGTAAAATTTTTTTTTTTTCTTGTATGTGTATTTGATGTTGTTTCAGATAGGACACTAAAATGATCATTTTTAGGTGTTTTTTTTTTAAATTAATTATATTCATATAATTATTATTAAATTATTATATATATATATATATATATAATTATATACTTTTTGGAAAAATGATCAACCAAAAAAATGTGCCAAAAGAGAATCTAAATTCTAATCTTTATTTCTTTTTTTGTTTAATCTGGCTTGGCGCCAAAAACAGGCACGCCCTTGTTCCACGATGACGTCAGCACCGAGCTCGGGTTCTGATTGGCCGACTGTGGCTCAGTTTCAGTGCCCTCGAGCCAAGCCCCCCTCGAGCTCAACAGCCACAGCGCGAGGGCACCTGGACGGCTCGAGGCAGCTGCGGGAGCTCAAGGAGACCTGTTGCCACGGAAACAGCACCGGCGGGAAAAATCACCAGTAAAATTAAAAAAGAAGAAGGTGAGTTTTTACAACCATTTTTGACTTTATTGTCCTTTTAACCAGTTATGGAAAAATAGCAAATTTACAAAAATCACAGTGTAGAAACACTGTTACAAGTAAAAGTCCAGCATTTGAAATAGTACCAAGTACGAAGTACTTTTACAACTTTATACACTTTTGGCTGTTAATGTGTAATGTGTAATGTTATACAGGTTTTTAGGCTATCATTAATCCAAATCGGTAATGAATTATCCCATGAAATTGAGTAATCTCTACAATATTTGTAGTATTGGAAGTATAAAGTTGGAGAAAACAGACATAATCAAGTAAAGTACAAGTAAATCAAAATTGTAGAGTACTTGAATATATGTACTTTCCACCACTGCTGTTAACCAGTGTGTTTATAGTATTTTTTTTAAACTAATGATAGCTAGTTTATAGTTTACATTAACTTCATCATACATGTAATTTTCTATAAAAGATATTATCTTAGTTTTGTAATACTTTGATAGTATTTTAATTTGGGCTCCTGTAAACCATTTCTACAAAATTATAGTATTATTATTAGAGTACAAATACAGTAGCTTTGTTTCCATATTTTTTTATTTTTAAAAAAGACTTTTATTATATTCTTTTCTTACTACTACTACTACTACTACTACTAATAATAATAATAATAATAATATATTGTTATCTATTTTAATTGACTTTTTTGTTTGTTTAACTCCATCTAATGGGACTTTTATTATTTTATTTTTGTAAGACTTCAATAGTACTATTTATAATTTAGGCTTTGTTGTCCTATGAGCTAATTTTACAGAAAACTGTTATTGTTAGAGTACAAATACACTTATTTTTAGTCTTTATTTTATTTAATTCTATTTTTTAACAGACTTTTTTTGCAGTATGTTGTGGTTTTTAATTTGTGTTATTATAATAATAATAATAATAATAATAATAAACCAACCGTAGGAGGTGGTCTGTTGTGGTAAGTGTGTACTCTGGTATGTGGGTCAGTGTGTAACCTCTCTGTCAGCTCATGTGCACCCGAACACGCATGTGCATTGTTGTGTTTTATCAACAGTGGGGGGGTCACGTGTGTTTCTGTGTACAAACTGTTCTGGAGCCTCGTAAAGGTCGCACACACCGTTTACATAAAGTCCGACCTCTCTGACGAGCGTTTTTTTTGGCTGCACTGAGTTTGAATATCATCAGTTGGTGAAGCAATCAATGTCATATACTGATTACCAACACAACTTTATTTATACTGACACTTCACACGGACGCTTTGGCAAAAGATCAAATTGCGTCACAGAAATAGAGTAAAGGTGACGACTTCACAAGTACATTCAGTCCTGCACTTATGTAATTGTACTTTAGTTGAGTATTTACATTTTCTGCTACTTTAAAGGCTATTTCTTTTTCACAGCAATTAAGGGGCTAATATTCTACTTTTATTATAACAAAGAGAAAAAAGTTAGCAAAACTGTTTGAAGAAAAAACTCAAACATTTCTGAAGGAAAAGAAATCACCAAAAAATGTTTAAAGAAAAAAATGCCAAAATGACTTCTTTGAAAATTACCAGAAAAATAAATAAAAAATGTCAAAAATCAAAAAATTAAAAAGTTTTAAATAAAAACATTTTTAAAAAAAGAAAGAAAGAAAGAAAAGAAAATCACCAAAGAAAAATAACAGAAAGAATTTTTTATATTTTAATTTTTTTGGTACAGGAGCATTGAACTGACGTTTTATTACAGAACAAATTTAAAACATATTTTTCATGGAGGTAAAAAGTCTCTTTTAAAAATAAATAAAGGTGTAAAAGAAAAACTATAGATAGTATAAACAAATGTACACGGTATGATAATCGTCATATGTTAAATGTCGCAGGTTGCTGCTGCAGCTATTTTAGACACGATGGATTTGAAGATGTGATTTTTGGCTCTTGTCTGACTTTATTTTTATTATTTCAGAAACCCGCCGCGCGGCCAGGTGTTTCCGCCACAGCTGTCACTGACGTCACACATGTCGTCTCCAGCGCTGCTCAGTCTGCTGCGATGTGGTCGCTCCGCCGTCGCCAGACAAACCCTCCTCGCCGCGCGCTCCTCACCTGAAACCTCCGGACAGGTGAGTCTGTGATGTTTGTTTTTGAATCAAACCACAAATCGAAACAAACGCAAAGCAGCTCTTTAAAGAAAAAATGAAAGTCTGATTGGTCGCCCTGCAGGTGGGCGGGGCTTTGCTCGGGGTGGTGGGCACGCGGCGGGCCAGCGGCTCCGCGCGCTTCGACAGCGACGGCAGCGGGCGGCCGGTCACCTGGGACTCATTCGGTATCTGGGACAACAGGATAGAAGAGCCGATACTGCTGCCGTCCAGCATCCGATACGGAAAACCCATCCCACAGGTACCGAGGGACGGATCAATGACCAATACTGAAAAAACAGATATATGATCGATAATAAATAAACAGATGAATGGATGGATGACGGGATGAATTAACCCTCTCAGGTCAGCCTGTCTCGGGTCGGCAGCGCGTCGGTTTTGGGTCTCAGGAAGCAGAACGAGGACCGTCTCCGCATCGCTCGTATCCATGACAACCTGCTGTACTTTGCCGTGTTCGACGGCCATGGCGGTCCGCACGCCGCCGACTACTGCCACACCTTCATGGAGAAATTCATCAGGTTCGATATTTTTGGTGTAAAATCGATAAATGAATCGATAAAAACGATGAATGAAAAATTAAATTAATTTAGCAACTGTTTGTGTTCAGGGACGCTCTGGAGGACGACGACGACCTGGAGAGAGTTTTAAAGAAAGCGTTTTTAGACGTCGACAAGGCGCTGCACACACACCTCAGCTACTTCAACAACGGTGAGACACACACACACACACACACACACACACACACACACACACACAAGTACAGAAATAATAACAATGCAGAACATTTAAAAGTAATTTTTATTTTAAAATCTTTGTGTTAAAAGAGGAAAAATTAAGAAAAAACATCAAAGAAAACCCTTTGAAACCCAAAGAGGTTTAATTTAATGCAAAAACAACGAGCAACATTACAAGACATGGACCAAAATTTTACAAAAAGTTAGTGAAAAAGTTACAAGAAAATGACTTGAAAATAAGCAAATGTAAAATGATAATAATAATTATTATAAGAGGAAAGTCAAACACAAAAACAAACAAGGAAATGGCCTGGAAAAAGTACTAAAAATTAAGTATATATATATATATATATATATATATATATATATATATATATATATGTATATTTTGTAACATATTTTTGCCATTAATTTCTAATGATAATATCTGTTAAATTATATAAAAAAATTAAAAAACAAAGGGAAAGGAAAGTTAATCAACAAACAGGAATTGGCCCAAAAAAGGATGCTAAAAATTTGAAAATATGAGTATAATTATTTTTCTTTAGCATATTTTTAAGTATCTAATTATAATAATCATGTGTTATGTTTTCTGGATATTTTTCCATATTTTTTTAATTTCCTTGTTTTTACAGACTATTAAAAAAAATAATTCTCAGGGTTTTTTGTCACCATTTACTAATTTTGACTTTCTTTTTATTGTCTGATTTCACTGTCAATTTCTCCAGCCTCCTTCCTGACAGCCGGCACCACGGCGACGGTTGCTATGCTACGTGACGGCGTGGAGCTGGTGGTCGGTAGCGCTGGCGACAGCCGGGCGATGTTGTGCCGGAAGGGACGAGCCAACAAGCTGACCAAAGATCACACACCTGACCGCGAGGACGAGAGACAAAGGTACGCACTGCTACTGTTACTACTACGACTACTACCTGTTCGGATTAATGGTACTTTTACTGCAGATAATCACCTGTCGCCTGTAATAAATAAATAGTTAACAATAGTTAACAGAAAAATAAAACATTTGGAGAAAAAAATCTGTTTAATTAAATAACCTGAAAAATAAATAAATAAATAATTTATTTATATAAATTTCAAGAAATTGGTAGATTTAGAAATTTATTTTTTAACATTTTCTTGTTTCATTTTTGTTTTTTGTTGTTTTTAAATAATAATAATAAATAATAATAATAATTTTCATTTCTCTCAGCTTTCTTCCCACGTTCTGAAAGAAGTCAGGCCGGTTTTTTCTCGGGTTTCAAAGGGTTAAAGGAGGATAAAAAGTTATGTAAGCCGGTTTGAGAGATTTAAAAGAAGAAAACTGAGACGTAAAAGACTCGTGAGATGAAGTCGTGTTTGGTGTCAGAGTTTGACGTCATGAAGGAACGAGGAAGATGTCGTTCTGTTTGAGAAACCGGAGCCCGAAACACGTCCACGAATGTTACTTCGTGTTCCTCGTCTCCTGAGCAGAGAATTTCGGAGGCAGAAGAGCACTAAATATAAACTCTGTAAGGCTTCTCAGCACCGAGACTCTGTCTTTTTCATCAGATACGCAGATTCGTTCAGAATCAAAGGTGCAGGTGTATTTTGTGTCCGTGTGAACGCTGCAGAGCGAAGCCGGCGGCTGAGTTCGGTGTGTATTATTAGACTCTGACAGGTTTGGGTTTCCCTTCAGCTCGTGTCATGTTACATCAGACTGCGTCTAAGTTTAACTCGGCGACCTACAAACACTAAAAGTCAAAGTCATTAACTGTCGTCAGGTCTCGCTGATTTATTTTCATCTAAATATAATGAAAAGATCAAATGACAGTTTTGAAATCTGGATCGACGGAAGATTTCTTGTTTAAATTTGCTTGATTTCTTTGTAAAAAAAATTGGGAAAAAGACAGAGAGCAAGAAATGTCCCACAAAAAAAAAAATCAGAAAATTGTCAAAAAACTTGGGAAATGACATGGTCTAATAATGATTAAAAGACTTCCACAGAAAATGCTTTTTTTCTCCCTTTTTTGCTCATGTGTTCTTTAAAAATCACGAGAAAAAAAATAAAAAATGGCAAAAATCAAAAAAATTAAAAAGTTTTAAATAAAAACATTTAAAAAAAAATAAGAAAAGAAAATCACCAAAGAAAAATAACAGAAATAATTTTTATTTATTTATTTATTTATTTTTTGGTACAGGAGCATTGAACTGACGTTTTATTACAGAACAAATTTAAAACATTTTTTTTTAATGGAAGTATGCGTAAAAAGTCTCTTTTAAAAATAAATAAAGGTGCATTTTTAAAAAAACTATAGATAGAATAAATAAATGTACACGGTATGATAATAGTCATATGTTATATGACGCGGTATAAGTACTGAAACCAGGTTGCTGCTGCAGCTATTTAATGTTGATTTTTTTAATGCTTTTTTTTTTTCCTTTTTTGCTTATGTGTTTGTTCTTTTTTTGGCTTAATTTTGTAATTTCAGAAGTTATTTCTTTTGACTTTCACTAATTTTTGGGCCATTTCTTAATTTACTGATTGCCTTCTTTCCACACTTTTTATACATATTTTAGAAAATTAACCCAAAATAATATAATTTTGGGGTAATAATAATAACATTCCTGTAAAATCATTTTGATCATTATGATAATAACATACATATTTTTTGTTGTGTTTTTTGTATTTTTTAATAAAAATAATAAAATAAAGGAAAAGTACTTCAGATTTTTACTGCAGTACTTGAGTAAATGTACTCTGTTACGTCGCACTGCTGACTGACCGTGTGTTTGTGTTCAGGATCCAGAGGTTTGGCGGCTTCGTGACGTGGAACAGCGTCGGCGTGGCGAACGTTAACGGCCGTCTCGCCATGACCCGCAGCATCGGAGACTTCCACCTGAAAAGCAGCGGCGTCATCGCCGAGCCGGACACGCGGCGGCTCACCGTGAGCTCCGTTTTTGTAAAAACTCAGTAATTAACCGTTTTGCTCGCTGATGCGCTCAGATGAAATGTTGTATGTTTGTGTCTCTGCAGGTCCATCACGCCAGCGACTCCTTCCTCGCTCTGACCACCGACGGCATCAACTTCCTGCTGAGCGACCAGGAGATCTGTGATGTCATCAACCAGTGCCACGACCCCACAGAAGCTGCTGACGTCATCGCCGAGCAGGTACGAGCGTCACGCGTCCGTCCGGATAAAACAGAGCAAAATGCACTTTAATGTTCGCCTGCGTCTGCACGCCGAATATCTGCAGCACGGAGCTGACGGTCCGATCAGGCGACCTTTAACCCCAGAGAAGAAAACACAAAAAAAATGTAAAAGCAGAATAAAATAAAACATGTCGCAAAAATTAAAACCAGGTCCGTTTTTAGGGTTTAGACGCACTTGGAGTTTAGACCTCTGTAGGAAAAAAATAATATTTTGTAAAAATAAATAAATAAATAAATAAATATGTGCCGATGTGGAAGACACGTTTTCTTTAAGAAAGAAATATAAGAAATTTGGCATTTTTCTTTGTGTCTTCCAAAATCTAAGGATTTTTTTATTTAAATTTTTTTGGTGATTTAAAAAAAAAAAGGCAATTTAATTTTTTTCTTGAAGATTTTTCAGTGATTTTCTTCTTCTCTATATATATATATATTTGACAATTTCTTTCACTAATGCATTTTTTTTTTAATTTAGCTGAATTTTAAAAACTTTTTTAAATTGCTTTTTTTAATCTCTTGGTTATTTTATTTTTTCTTTACATTTTTTTGGCAATTTTGTTTGTCTCTAAAGCTTTTGGGCAAATGTTTTTATAATCTGTAATTTTTTTTGCAATTTTTGGTGATTTTCTTTACTTTTTTTTTTTTTTACTTTTTGAAAGAAATCAAGCCGATTTGTCCGCCAACATCACCGTCCCTTTTACTAAAAATAATATAAATTCTTTGTTTTTATTTTTTGTTTATTTGTTTGTTTGTTTTCAGGCGCTGCAGTACGGCTCCGATGACAACGCCACCATCATCATCGTCCCGTTGGGAGCGTGGGGGAAACATCAGAGCTCCAACGCCGTCTACAGCATCAGCAGGAACTTCTGTTCGAGCGAGAGATAGGCATAGATCACACACACACACACACACACACACACACACACACACACACACACACACACGAAACATCACGTAGCTTTACAGCAGTCAATAACGTTAACATGAAGGACACAAACATTTTCATATTTTTTATTGATTTATGAATCACCCTGAACTCATCGGAGAGTCGGCGGTAACTGCACAGCTTCGTGCTCGTTAGTCGTCGGTGTAAATAGTGTTTATTAAAATGTTGTACATACAGAGAGGTTTGCAGCAGTGTTTGTGTCGTTTATCTGTGTGCGTTTAGACAAAACATTAAACACCCCGACATATTCATATACACAAGAATTATTCTGAATTTATCAAATTTATGTGCGTTCAAAAGATGTATGTTGAGATTAGAGCAGCGTCAAAAATAAGAAAAGTGAAGAAAAAAGTTCAAAATAAATAAATAAAATGAAAAGATAATTAAGAAATTAAAGATAAAAAAATAAATGTTTATATTTTAAATAAAAAATATTAAATAAATATCAGAATAGGAACATTACTCAGATATGATTACATTTTTTGTAAATTTTATAATTTTGGAACATTAATTTACTGCTTTTATATTTCTATATATTATATTATATTATTATTAGAAATTTATACATTTATAAAATTACATTCAAAAGATATAAGCATGTGTTTTGAGATTGGAGCAGTCACAAAAAATAAAAAATTTAAGATTTTTTTTTTAAAAAGTTAATTAATGAATTCAATAATTATTAAATAAATAAAATGAAAATATAATTGAATACGTTTCCAAATATCTGCGTACATTTTAAATAAAAGCATCATAAAACAAACATAAGACAGTAACATTACTCTGATGTGACAGTTCTGGAACATTAATTTCCTACTTTAATATTTCTTTAACATGATGTTTTGAAAACGAGGAGCTATAATTAATTTTAACTCGTCATCACGGGTTCGTTAAAATCCGTCCAGCTGAACATTTACACGTTTTATTTATTTTCGAGGCTCAAAATATCAGAATCATCAAGAAAAAGATAGAAAATATGAACATTATTTTGTGTATTCTTAAGATTTTCTGTATTTACAGTAAAAAAAAAATTGCCTAAAACTTTATAATTTGACTTTGTTTTGACTTTCTGTGTTTCCGAACGAGACACAGACGCTCCACGCGTGTGACCTTTGACCCCTGACCTCCCTGTGGAGACAGATCCGTACGAATAAAGTCGTCAAACTTCACTCTGTGTCTGTTTTTCTGAAGACGTTCGTGAGCACATTCGTGTCTTTTTTTGCAGATTTTCTGTCGTCAGATTCACGAATGCACAGTGATCGAAGTACATTTACTCAAGTACACTACCTAAGTACAAGCTGAAGGTACTTGTACTTTACTAGAGTCTTTTCCTTTCATGTCAGTTTCGTCTTTATTTATCTGACAGCTTTGGTTACTTTTTAAAATTTTGGCACACAAAACAAATGAATTGAGTTTATAAAATATGTTTAAATAGAAATAATAAATAACTACCAGGAAATTATTAATCAGTGACACAAAAATAATTCCCCATTATTTAGATTTTTCATGTAAAAATATTTCTATTTCTATGTTTCATGGTTTTTGTTTAACAAATTAAAGACTTTCTGCTTTTTCTTTGAATATTGTTAATAACTGTATTTTATTTTTAATCATGTTGAGGTTAAACAAACATTGTGAAAGAGTCTTTGTGTGCTCTTTTCATTATTTTTCTTTTTATTATTTTTATTATTTATTATTATTTTTTACGAACCAATCAATCAATTAACCCTTTGAAACTTGAGCAAATTCGCTTAATTTATTAAAAGAAAACATGGAAAGAAGGTATTGGTCAATGAAAAATGAGCAAAGATTAGTAAAACTGTACAAGAAAATGAGTCAAATTAATAATTATTATTATTATAATGAAGAAATACAAGAAAATAGAATAATGAGAATTTTATAATTAAATTATTTAACATAATTTGAAATACGTAATTATCATAATTATGTATACTGTTTTTTCCGAGCTTTTTTCTTTCATCCCTAAAAAAATATATATTTTAATCATTTTCTAAATTTACTGTTTTTGCAGTTTGTGGAACATTTCTTACCAATTTCCTTATTGCTATTTTTCCCGTGTTTTTGAAATAAAAAGCACCAGTTAGCTCGAGTCAGAATCATCTCACAACATAATTTTATACTTTTAAGCTTTAATTTTATATTAATACTGAAGGAACATTTTCACTGCAGTACTTTTACTGTGAATCAGTGACATGGTGACCTAACATGACCTCCGAAATCAGCTGGTTCCCCTCTCAGGTGTCCCTCAGGGGTCCAGGCCCTCAGGTGGCAAAAATAGAAACTTTTGAAAGTCCTGGAAACCCTTCATGTGACCAAAACGTGACACACACACACACACACACACACACACACACACACACACACACACACACACACACACACACACAACCAGAATTTGACCGAGAAAACTGTGTGACCAACTGAATGTGTGCTGACCTTCATAAAATGTGGTGTCAGTTACTGTGTGTGTGTGTGTTTGTGTGTGTGTGTGTGTGTGTGTGTGTGTGTGTGTGTGTGTGTGTTTATTGTAGTGCACTAGCTCCGCTGAATAGTGCTGCAGCCGCTGGACGTGACAGCTGTTGCCTAGCAACACAAACATTTTCCTACCGGAAGCGCCACAGCTGCTCCCTCCGGGCTTCCTCATAACTTTAGTAACTCAACATAAGACACACCTGAAAGTTCCCGCCCTTTTCCTTCTCGTGTCTCCTTCTTCTTCTCTGCTCCCTCACTGAACAGCTGATAGCTACTGGAACAGCGCCTGTAAACACAGCTCACTCTCAGCTCACCGTTTACCTCGTCAGGAGTTGAGGCGTTTTCTCAGATCATCCGTAGATGTTTTTACGGTTTTTCTTCTTTACGGCACATTTTCCAACCCTGAGCGTTGATTGTGGGTTTGGGGGATGGGGTCATGTATTATTATTATTTTTTTATAGTACTAGTACTAGTAGTAGTAGTAGTGCTAATAGTAGTAGTAGTAGTAGTAGTAGTAGTAGTAGTAGTAGTAGTAGTGGTAATAGTAGTAGTAGTAGTAGTAGTAGTAACAGTAGTAGTAGTAGTAGTAGTAGTACTAGTAGTGGAAATGGTAGTAGTAGTGCTAATAGTAGTAGTAGTAGTAGTAGTAGTAGTGGTAACAGTAGTAGTAGTAGTAGTGGTAGTAGTAGTAGTAGTAGCAGTATTAGTAGTGGTAATAGCAGTAGTAGTAGTAGTGGTAACAGTAGTAGTAGTAGTAGTAGTAGTAGTGCTAATAGTAATAGTAGTAGTAGTAGTAGTAGTAGTAGTAGTAGTAGTAGTAGTGGTAACAGTAGTAGTAGTAGTAGTAGTAGTAGTAGTAGTGCTAATAGTAATAGTAGTAGTAGTAGTAGTAGTAGTAGTAGTAGTGGTAACAGTAGTAGTAGTAGTAGTAGTAGTAGTAGTAGTGCTAATAGTAGTAGTAGTAGTGGTAACAGTAGAAACCCGAGCAGATCATCAGAGTGGTTACATCCTGCCCGGTGGTTGTCACCGCCCCTCCGGTGCGCGCCGGAACAACAGATCGAGCGTCCTCTCCGACAGAAACGGACATGAAAACACTTCCGGGTGTCTTTGACTCGTCCTCACTGTAACTCGGTAACTTTTTAAAACTTGGTTTGTTTCACTGAGTCACATTTAGACATGAAGAGTTAACAGAAAAACAAAAACCAAAGAAAACAAAGCGACGGTCTGAAGGACAAAGAAGACGTTTGTTTTTGACGCCGTGAAGGTAAAAGCCTTTAAACTGTCTGCTGTTGGTTGTTAGCCGGCTGCGCCTCATTAAAGGTGATTAAACTTGATTTATTCAGACTTTAACAGCTGAACTGGACATTATGTTCATTAATAATGACTTTAATGAGTGTTTAAACGGTTTAAACAGCGGCGGGGTTCATCCGTTAGTGCGGGAACACGACGTCTTCAGAAACGTTAGCTTCAAAACAACATTTTTACTCACAAATTTCGGTTTATTTTTCACATTCAGCCAAATTTAATTCACTTTATGGTCATTCAGAGGCTGTAGTTTGCACAGGTGCGAAGTACATTTACTCAGGAGGTGCATTTTATTACAACTTTGAGGTATTAGTATTTTTTTTTTTTTTTTTTTTTTAAACTTTTTTTCCACTTTTTTAAACTTTATTTCATTTTATTGTTAATATTTTGCCCATCCTGCTTTAGGCTTTAGTTTTGCACAATTAATAAACTGGTAACTGACTGTATATTATTTAAAATATATATTATTATTATATATTCATATCTTATTTTCATAATGTTCTACATTTATATTGATTTGTGTGTATTTTTATATTAGGTCTTTATTATTATTATGATTAATATTTATTTCATTTGTTATATTTTGATTGAATAAATATATATTTCAGATTTTTTTATATTTATATTGGTATTATTTATTCTAATTTTCCTTTACTGCTTAAATTTAAGATCAGTTCACTAAAATCTCCAAAATCCCTAATGTTTTAACCCTTAATGGTGTCAAATGTACAATATATTTTACAATAACAGATCTATTTCACAGTGTGGCGACCGTAATAATGAACTCTTCTCCACTGTTGAAATAAAACAAAAACCAAAACAACTAATTTTGTTCATTTTTAAAAGTGGAGTCTCCTGCAGGTAAACTGAGTTCGACCGCAGACTTCAGGCGTAGCGTCACTTTATGATGCCGTTGTAAAGTTTATTGGCCTTCTTCTGTTGTTAAATGTAACTTCCCTCTGATAAGCAGAAGTAGAAAAAAACACATTTTAATATTTTATTGTATATACTTGTCTGCTCACTTTATCGTCCACAAAATTAACCATCAGCCAGTTACAAAAAGCAGAAATCAAACTTAAAATATTTTAATAGTTCATATCTGTGGGAACGTCTGTGTAATTTAATGTACGAGGTCAAAGTTTAGCTTTTCAAACACTTTATTGTGGTGTTTGTACTTTGCACTTCCTGTAAACAGAGTACTTTATTACTTTTTATAGGAAAGTTGTTAAGTTACAGGTGAAATTTCATGAATCCAACAGTGAAGTCTGTAAACCTCTGATGCAGCATTAAGTCAGGGCTGTGTGTCGGCTGTTGCTATTTGTTGAACATTGTCCGTGTTGTGAGAATTATTTATTTTATAGTTATACAGTTGAGACAAAATAATAATTCGCACACAATCGTAAAATCATTTTACATAACAGGAAACAGACGAATCAGACAGACGCAGACAGAAACGCCGCTGCAGTAACAGTCGCTGCTGCTGCTGCTGCTGCTGCTGCTGCTGCTGCTGCTGCTGCTGCTGCTGCTGCTGCTGCTGCTGCTGCTGCTGCTGCCTCTGCTGCTGCTGTTGCTGCTGCTGCTGCTGCTGCTGCTGCTGCTGCTGCTGCTGTTGTTGTTGTTGTTGTTGTTGTTGCTGCTGCTGCTGCTGCTGCTGCTGCTGCTGCTGCTGTTGCTGTTGCTGCTGCTGCTGCTGCTGCTGCTGCTGCTGCTGCTGCTGCTGCTGTTGCTGCTGCTGCTGTTGCTGCTGCTGCTGCTGCTGCTGCTGCTGCTGCTGCTGCTGCTGCTGCTGCTGCTGCTGCTGCTGCTGCTGCTGCTGCTGTTGCTGCTGCTGCTGCTGCTGCTGCTGCTGCTGCTGCTGCTGCTGCTGTTGTTGTTTCTCCTCTGAATAAAATCAGAAATCAGCACTGCATAAAAGGGCTTTTATTCTGAAGATGCTGCAGAAATAAACATAAGTGAAAGGTGTAATATGAGTGTTTATTATACATTTTATTGTTATTATTATTTCCACATAGTTGTTATTTTGTGTGTTTAGTAAATTCATATTCCAGTTTAGTACTGTTTAAATTCTATACTTATATTGTTATTAAATACAATATCTTTTTACATTCCACCTTTATTAACAGTATTATTATTATTATTCTTAACTACTAACCTTTGACATACATATTTTAAATTCATATTCTAGATATTGTAGAGTTTTTAATATATACTGATATTGCTATAATATACTATATACTATTTTTTATTATTATCATTATTATTATTATTATTATTATTATTGTTATTATTATGAAGATCTGTGCTGCAGTATTAAACGTCAGACCGCTAGATGGTGACAGGTGACATTAATGTGAGTGTGTTTGAATAGTTTGGTGTGTTGTCAGATGTGTGTGTTTCTGTGTTTTCACCACTTGGTGTTGCTGTTTAATCACTCTGAGCCTTTTTATTAAGAATGGTTTATAGACATTTGTTACCTTATTTTATTCACTTTGTTATTCTCTTTATATTTATGTTATTATATTATGTTATATTATGTTATTATATTTTCATTAATTTTTTTATCGCTTAAAATTTTCTCTTTTTTGTATTTTATCTGTTTTATGCATTTTTTTAATTTACCTTTAATTTATTAGTTTACTATTTTATTATTGCTGTAGCCTGAATCACTGTCTTTATATTCATCATTTTTATTGTTGTTTTGTCTTTTTTAACCTATTTTATCAAACTTTGATCAATCTTTAGTCTACCTTTTATTTTATTATTATTATTATTATTATTATTATTGTTATTATTATAGCTTTTGAATCAATATTATTGTATTTTATTGTCATTGTTTTAATTGTTTGTTTTTTAATCTTTATCTAGTTTTAAGTCAACCTTTTTTATATTATTATTATTATAGCCTTTGTATTTATATCATGGTATTTTACTGTTATTATTTTTATTGTCATTTTGTCTTTTTTAATCTATTTTAACTAATTAATGTTTTACAGCAGCATTTGATCCTATGAGCAGCTTGTTTTTGTCAAAGTGCTAAGTAAAGTAAAAACACACAGAAACGTTGCAGACTGACGTGTTTCTGTTTCGTCTGCAGGAGAAAGTAGAAGAGGAGAAGTGGGAGGAGAGCGATGACGGAGGTGGCGGAGCAGAGAGGAGGCGTCATCACGGCGTCCCGCGGCGTCACAGAGGAGGAGACTCCTCCGAGGGTGAGACATCAACAAAACCTTTGTGGTTTGAATGAGTTTCGTTTTTAAAGATTTTAATCTGATTTATATCAGCAAAATGAAGGAAAACATGTTTTTTATTGTGTAAGTTGAGTAAAAATAATTCAAATAAAGAAACTTTTCGTGTCATAACAAGAAAAGTTTCTTGATATTTTCATGATATGAATTGTTATAACAATCGTTCTGTACTTCTCTGCAATGTAACGTAACGGCACATTTATTTTCTGAAGCTGTTGACGTGACGTAGCTCTAATTTACTTGATTGCATGACGTCTTATTTATTGTCGTGTGCATTTCTTCCATTTCTGTCCGTGTTCTGACTGTGAGAAAAAAAATTGGCGAAAAAAGTTTTGTTTTTCTTTGTTGTTTTTTTTTATTACAAAAAGAAACACCTAGAAAAATGAGCCTTTTTTTTTCTCTCGCAAAAAAAAATTGCAATTTTTTTTCGCAATTTTTTTTTATTTCACTCTGTTTCACACATGAAAAAAAATGTTTGGGACTTGAATAAATGGAAAATGGACCACCAGAAAAAAAATTCTCTCACTTGCCCCTCGAGGCTCGAGACAGTTTGAATCTGATATATTTTAAAAACAGCTTGCAAGAGGAGCAAGACAAAAAAGTTATTTTTAGTTAGTTAGTTTTTAAATTTGTCCATGAAAATGTGTGTGACTGGAGTAGACTGGATAAACGGATCCACAGATACTAAAATTTCTTGCTTTAAATTTAAATATTTATCATAATACTTCTGTACTTTTACTGAAGATCTCTGATGAATCACTTTCTCCTGTATTGAAGTACTTATATCCATGTAACTGTGTACTATCAGTGTATATGTTTACTGTTAACATCACAAACTCATTATTCCTCCCGCTGACTGATGAGCGTGTTATCAGCGTGTCACACACACATTAAACAGACGTGTGTTTGATGTATTCGTTCTTCACAGACGTTCCTCACACACTCGCGCGTTACGTAACGATCCGAATAAAAGGACAGGAACTGCATCCACAATGTTATCAGAGAGTCGTCACGACAACTGAAGCAAACCGCCGTGACAAGCAGCGACAGTGAGCGTGCGTGCGTCCGATAAGACGTTCGCTGTTGTGTTTAATAGTGGCGGCAGGTAACGGGAGTGGTCAGCGGCTCTGATGTCAGCAGGATGTGGAGTTTTTATGTCTCCAAATACATAATATCTCAAGATCGTCTTGAGGGAATTTCATTAAATTTGGCACAAACGTCCATGTGGACTCAAGGATTAACTGATTAGATTTTGATGGTCATAGGTCAAAGGTTAAGGTCACTATGTCCTCATCAGTCTCATTGTTGTGAACACAATACCATAAGAGCACATTTGGAAAAAGTTTTTCAAATGTGGTACAAAGGATGAACTCAAGGATGAACTGATTAAAACTGGGTGATCAAAGGTCAAGGTCACTGTGACCGTATGTCCTTCTTATTCTTCTGACCACAATATCTGAAGAAGGCCTTGAGGGAGTTTTCTTAAGAAACATCCACTTGAAATCAAGGATGAACTGATCAGATTTTGATGATCATAGGTGAAAGGTCAAGGACATACGACCGCATCTGTCTCATTCTTGTGAACATGATTAACTCAAGAGCACACTGAGAAAATCTATTTAAATTTGGCACAAATGTTGACTTGGACTAAACAGGACTAAACAGTAGACTCGATTTTTGTGGTCAAAGGTCACCATGACCTTGTCTGTTTTTATTCTTGTTTGCGTCATCCTTACGTTGAGAAAATTTCTTCAAATTTGGCACCACCATCCACTTGGATTCAAGGATAAAATTATTAGATTTTGGTGGTCAAGGTCACTTTGACCTTGCACCTGTTGCATACAACCACAGAGAATTTCTTCAAGTTTGACACATATGTCCATTCAGTCTCAACAAGTCACTGATTCAAATTTGGTGGTTAAAGGTCAAGGTCAGTCGCTGGTTTGGTTTGGTTGAAATTAACCTTTAATTCACCCACTTAGATTAAACACGCTAAAATGACTGTTTATTTCAATGGAGTTTGGTGGGATTGGTGATGGCGAAAAGTGAGATTTCCCTTAAAGAGCTCAGTGAAGAAACCAGCAGCTTCTCTAACCTTTGGAAAGGGCAAAGGTGGAAAGTAAGTGTGTGTGTGTGTGTGTGTGTGTGTGTGTGTGTGTGTGTGTGTGTGTGTGTGTGTGTGTGTGTGTGTGTGTCACTTGTTTTGCGTCACTACATGCCTCGCTGTCTCTTCAATGCAACACAACAACTTTGAGCCAAATTCCTGCGGCCCGGTGAGCCCTGCACAGGTGTCTGTGTGTGTGTGTGTCTGTGTGTGTGTGTGTGTGTGTGTGTGTGTGTGTGTGTGTGTGTGTGTGTGTGTGTGTGTGTGTGTGTGTGTGTGTTTCCTAAAAACGTGCACATTTGTGTGAACATCACTTCATGGGGGAAAAAAAGAAAAGACGGAGGACAATTTTCAGAGCTGACATTTTTAGTTGTAATCGCCTTTAATTGTGGATGACAGATGTTTAGTGTGTGTGTGTGTGTGTGTGTGTGTGTGTGTGTGTGTGTGTGTGTGTGTGTGTGTGTGTGTGTGTGTCATTACCCCTCATCTGCGTCAGGTGACCATTTCCTGAGTCTTGAGTGTCTCCGGTGACCTCTGACCTCCTCTGCCTGCCGCCAATAACAACAGGGAGCCATCATCTCCGTGGCAACCTCACAACCTTTTGATCTGGGCTCTGATTGGCCCCCTCGATAAGCTCCGCGTTCCCACGGCGATCCCGCAACGTGCTGTCATGCTGCCTTGATTTTCTGACCTTTGACCTCTTCACTGCCGATGTTCCTGTTCCTGGGACTGAGGCTGCGTTCAGATACAGTCGGAAATTTAAAATCACACTGAGAAATCTCAACTTTCTGCTTGTTTGCTCGTGTGTTGGTTCACTTGCTGAAGTGCCTCTGAGCAGCAGATGAGGAGAGCGGGATTTGAACCTGCAACCTCTTTGTCCTTCAGTTCAGCTGCTGGAAGTAAACGGCAAATGAAAAATAATGAAAATACAACAGTAATTTCTGTTCTGGCATTTCTTGGCTGTGATAAATGTGACAAAAAAACATCACCCAAAAATGCATTTATTAAAAAAAGCGAAAACCTTTTAAAGAAAATTACCAAAATTTAGAAAGAAAAAAATTCTAAAAAATTAAATAAATAACAAGATTTATTCTTTAGGAATGGCCAAAATCTTTAAAGAAAAAGATTGGCAAATTTTTTTTAAAGAAAATTAAATTGAAATTTGAATTTAAAAAAAAGAAACACCATCATAACATTTTCTGATTTAATTCTATATATTTTTATATGAGATATTTTAAAAAGCTATTATATTGTAATAAAAAAGAACCAATAAGGAGTATTAACAGTAGTTTCAGAGAATGTGTGGTCTTTAAAATTTGCCTTAAAGTCATGAAAAGTCCTGGGAATTTATTGGTAAAGTTGTGTATAAAACCTGAATTTGTACCCGTAGGACTTCGAAATAATCTGACGCCTTCTCTGCATCTTCTTTTCTTGTTAAAGGAGGCAAACACGAACTGCAACCACGCCGAAAATAACAGTACTGCTTCCTGTCCAGCTGAGAACACACCTGAGGTTGTCATGGAAACAGAGCAGAGCAAAGGTAAACTAGTGACTGAGTCGAACAAAGGTGCATTAAAACTGAAAATGAAGCTGACTTTTCTAAAATGAACAATAGTATTTAGAGCATTAATTCTTTTTACTGTGGTTATAATAGCATTTTATATTTTTATGTTTGCTTTGTTTCAATAAGAAAAACAACACAATTTACTGTTTTCTATATAGTGTAAGATACCGTAGGGCCATTTATATTGCAGAGTTCAAAGGGTTAATTTAAAATAAAGATTATTTCTTTATTTATTTATTTTTAAAGAAAACCATGAGTATGAAGGCAATATGGAGGTTTTCTTTTTTAAATATTTTTTAATTCTTATCGATAAACTGAAAAAAACTTTGCATTTCTATTTATTTTTTCAGAAACCCGTTTTGAAATGCGTGTTTTCTTTAATGTTAATGTTTTTTCCATGTCTAACTGAATTCTAATGATCCAAAAGTTTTTAAAAAGAAAAACGAACACGCCGGTGTTTGGCTCGCGCAATGAATCAGACTCTCGTTGACCCCCAGACCTCCCAGTGACACCACAGACACCAGGAACTGTGATTGTTCAAGGCAACAACAAGAACCCGGCCGCCGAGAAACTGCAGAGAGTCCGCAAGTGGAGCATCACCACCTACAAGGTGAGAGGAATAATTTAAACTGATAAACAATAGATGTAATCAATAATGATCAATGACGGCGCTCTCGGCCCACAGTGCACCCGGCAGGCTCTGTCAGAGAAGCTGGGTCGTGGATCTCGTACGGTGGACCTGGACCTGGAGCCTCGGCTCGAGCTGCTCAAAGACGACCGACAGCGCTATGACAACGTCACCAAGCTGGCTCAGACGCTGGCCAATCAGCTCGCTCAGTTCACAGTTACCCAGAAGACACTGGGAGACGCCTTCGCCGAGCTGAGCCTCAAAACTCCAACTCTGCACGTGAGCATTACTATCACAATTAACACAACTCACCACTGTGTTTAGGTTTTTGTGGTGAAATGAGGTTTCAGATAAATAATTCCTCATTTCATCCTCATGAATCAGCTGCTGTTCTTCCACTTTGGTGCTTTCAAAGCGAGCATCAGATATAAATAGAAGCACAGCGTCCAACAGAAGTTCAGTTTACAGCAGCAGTTGTAACCAGCTGTGACAGCCGTTTCGTTCGCTTCCTCTTACAAAAGATGCGAATGTTAGCAGGTCCAGCTAACTAGATTATTAGTGGATAGTATAATTGGTGATTAATGGTATAATTATTAGTACCAGCCATGATGAAAGTCGGTTGGTGTGCTCACTCTTTCTCTCTCCGTCAGGTGGAATTCGGTCTGAATGCAGAGGCTCAGAAGTTTCTGTCAAAGAGCGGCGAGACTCTGACGACGGCCATCAACGCCTTCACGTCCGACATGAACACTCTGGTCAACAAAACCATCGAGGACACCATGATCAACACCAAACAGTACGAGGCTGCCAGGTGGGTGGAAAACACACTTGGACCAGATACACCAGAGATCTACATGACTAGATGATCATGTTAAACTCCTCCGACTTCCAGAATTGAGTATGATGCGTACCGAGTGGACCTGGAGGAGCTTAACCTGGGTCCCCGGGACGCCGTCACCTTGCCCAAACTGGAGCTGGCCCAGAAGGACTTCCAGAGCCAGAGGGAGAGGTACGAGAACGTCAGAGACGCCCTCACGGTAAAAGTCAAACTGCTGCAGGAAAACAAGGTGAGAGGGATCACAAGTTTCCGGTAAACCTGGAAAAATGGCCACAGCCTCCTCAAAAATCTCAACTTGCAGTCCAAAATCATAATTTACTGTGTATAAGTTTTTCACTGTAACAAGCAAAACTACAAATCATCATTTTTGACATCTTTGCTTGAAACTAACTGAAATAATTACTGATTATTTTTCTTTTGATCAGCTAATATCTGCAACTCTGCGTCACTAATCAGACCTTAAGTTGGGATTGTTGAAGTTCAGTCATCATCACTGAGACGTTGTACATGACAGAATGAGGTTGATGATTTAATGTATTTTACATAGAAGAAAATATCGTTCGCAGGTAATAAATCCTCGTTTTCCCTGCAGGTCAAAGTCCTCCATAATCAGTTGTGGCTGCTGCACGGCGCCGTCGCTGCTCACTGTTTATCGTGTCAAAGCTTCCTGGAGCAAAACATGCGACAGGCCACCGAACACTTCAACAACCCCAGCGTGGACGCCCCCTCCTGGCTGGAGGAGAGCTGACACAACATGGCAGGTGGACGGATGTTTGGTTCAGAAGATGTTTTGGTATAAATGGACGCTATTGTGGGTAAAGTTAAAAAGTGGCTTGTTTTGGGATTTTTTGACTAAAAAAGTTTGGATGGATCTGAATTTTGGGATAGTTAGATCGGTAGGTAGTTTATTTATATCAGAGTGGAATTCCAGTTTGGTGGTTTTGGATGGATTTCCAGCTTCTGGAAAACTGGAAAACTGAGTTTTTGCCACAAAAATTAGGAGTTAATAGGAAAATGAATTATTCTGGAAGTTGAGTGGGGAAAGACTTAGGAAATTTGGGATTTCATCATTTTCCTGGTCTCAAAATCTTGATTAAAACGTCTAGGAATGTTTTGGGGAAAAAAAGGCTATTAAATTCAAACTCTTGACATATTTAGGACAAGAATTATCTCTCTTTCTCTCGGTGCATACACCCAGAGGGATACAGCACTTGTGACTTTTGACCTGTTTAACAGAGACACATATATACCCCTCCTGGTTTTCTTTCCTCTGCCTCTGTGTTGGGGAGTAAATCCATAATCCTCTGTGAGGCACTAAGCCTTTCTTTGAACTTTAAAAATCCTCAGCCACTGCAGTCAGAAACTCGCAGCGACTAGAAGTGCCTCGACACCACTGCTGGGAAAACAGCTCCACGTTTCCTGAAATGATCAGCAGCTCTGCACCAGCTCAGGATGACTTCACAGATCTAATTTTAGATGTAGATAATTAACATTATTTGTTAAATGGCAGAAATCAAACTTGGCTGTTCTTTGGTTAATGTGTTCTGCAAGCCGGCGTTTGTTGTTGGCCAAAGATTATTTGCGATGTCTTGTCTTCGTATCCCCAGTCCATGACTGCAAGTTGACTGATTTCAGCTTAAACAGGACCAGCCAAATCAACCACCAACCAGCTCCAATATTTGGGTCAAGTACTTGAACAATATTGTGTGAATCTTTTACGAACTGTTGGTTCTAGCCAGGCGTTGTTTTATTAGTAAGCAAAGTTTTAGTGTTTATTGGCTGTTTGTCCGGTGGAGATTTGGATGGATGGTGGATGTCCATCTGTCAACGCAGCTAACTTCCCACAGATTTAGTCTCAGCCGCACTGTTCTGGTTGGTTACTGGTCATGCTCGGCAGTGTGTTGAGACCAGTAATTTGCTTCCAGTCAAAAAAAATGTTGCTTTATGTGGACGATGTTGCCTTATTCATTGATAAGGAAAGGTTGGTTGTTGCAAGTCTTTTCAGCAACTCTCTGTCAGTAGCCCAAATTTTAGTGATTTTTACTGTCTGTTCAGTGTAGACTTTGGCAAGTGATGTATGGCCACTTGGTAACTCACAGGTGCAAATTTAGTTTATGCATCTCTTGTCTGGATTCCTGCTGGTCATTTCCTCCTTCGGTTTACATGGCAGGAAATTCTGCAACATTTAGAGACCAATATTTTGCTACGAGCCAAAAAAAATGTTGCAGTATGTTGATGATACGACCTTATTCATTGATAAAGAAGCTTTGGCTCTTTTTGGTAACATTCCATTAGTGGTCAAAGTTTTAGTGTTTATTTACTTGTCACCTGATGATTTTTGGTTGATGGATGGCCACCTGTCAGTTTATGAACCACTTATTTAGTTTAACCACCTCTTAACTGGTTGGCTGCGATCATTTCCTCCTCTTGTTTACATGGCAAGATTTTTAGAAACATGTAGAAGCCAATAACCTGCCACAAACCAAAAACATGTTGTCATATGCCGACGATATTGCCTTGTTTGTTGCTAAAGAAAGGTTGGTTGTAGGCAGTCTTTGAGTCTAAACTTCAACAGTAGCCAAAGTCTGTCTGATCTAACAGTGCGACATCATTCGTTTAGAGGGCCCTTTTTAAGCTTAAACCTCAACTTCCTGCACATTTTTGATTCACTCCAGCTAAAACTGTGTCCATCACCAACTGTGGTCGGTATTTCTCGATGTACTCCAGTTACACTCCACGTACATTACAGTTTTAACTATTTCATAAGATAGCTTCACAATAAGAAACCAGTAAAGTGGCCAGCCCCAGACTGACATCCCTCATCAGCCGCCAAATTATCAGCAATCATTCATTTTAAAAACCCTTTTTATGTTTTTTCTTCTGATTGAGACCAAAATGTTTCCCGTTCATCCAGATTTGGTGGACGAAATACCAAACACCTCCAAGTTGTGGTGAATTTTAAGGTGAATTAAATTGCATCAGAATGTAAAATGTTGCTGTTATATTTTGTCCTTGCACTCTTTGCACACTATCCAAAGCATAATCTGCCTTAAATATTTCCTGTGATACTAAATGTCGACGTGTTCGGTGAATCTTCTCCTTTCAGACTGTTTTGTTAGCATGAATGAATGTGTTTTTATCAGCCCAGTTGCCAAAAGAAAATGTCGGCGTTGTACATTTCTGCAAACCATGAATGTAGTTAATTTGCATGTTTTATACGTATCAAAACATGATCTTTTCTGAGCCATAAGCAAGCAGATTTTGTGCCTTAACTCAACAACACGTTAACCGCGGAGTCAACAACGGCTACATAATAACGTGCACAGACATAATATCCACGGTTTACAGAAACTTCAAATTCCAGCGTTTGTTTTGGAGATTGGGTTTTTTTGTGTCACTTAAATGTACCTCAGGTCTGATAATGACAAATACGCAATTCTGTCGATGCGTCAGTGCAATAATGTTTCACAATCGTTGCCTTAAAAAGTGATGCGCACGTTGCCATTGACTTTGTTTTCTCCTCAGTCTGAATTGAATGTTGCCTTAAAGGGAAATTGCACTCAATTTAAAAATGATGAGTCGTTGTTCGTGTGATGTGTTCGAGGCCAAAAACAGCTCAGACTGTTGTTAAATCAAACTGCCAGACTTTTTTGTAATTTCAACATATTGAAACTTAATTATTGTTTTTTTTAGTTACAAAGTTTTTTTCTAAAATTTAAAAGGTCCATGTACTGGCTTTTTTCCCAGAGTTTTCGACCTTAACTTCTTCATCTTTCTCAACTGACTGAGTTTGCTTGATGAAGAAAAGAAAAAATTCAAAACTGAAATTGAAAAACTGGAGCCATTAATTTTTTATTTTAATTTTTTTTTAATCGAGCACTTTGAACACTCGGCAAACTCGGTCCGCTGAGAAAGACCTGGAGATGTGGTTTTGTGTTTTTTTCGGTTTGAGTTAAGAAAGATTATTTTGTGTTCACTGGAATATAAAAAGATAATTACATACTGCACGTTTATATTCTGTCTACACCAAAACAAAAATCCTGCATTTTTAAGTTGTGTGGTCTTTCCCGTTTTTTCTATCACTGTAAGAGTCAAACAGCTATTGGCCTGGGATGTTTTTAATGTCATCACATCACCCGTGTTCACATTAGAAATGAGGGAATTATTCACATCTGTAATTTGATATGACGTTAACTCCAATCTTCCTTAATTATTTTCAAATCTGGGCTTTTCCAGCGAGGGCTCTGATGTTTTGGGTTCCTGCGAGCAGCGTCGGTTGTCCCCGGCTTTCCTCCAACACACCGATCTCATGACGTGTTTGAAGAAATCCTCAGAAAAAGACCGCTGACTCCGGATCAGTCTGTAGTCCTCCTCTAGAAAACTAAAGGGTTAAAGTGAATTTTTTTATTTGGATTAAAAATGCCAAAAAAATGACCAAATTGTACTTAAATAGTTTTAATGTTGTTGAAAATGTTTTTATGTAACTGCCAAATAAATACAATAAAAGCAAAAACGTGACTGATTTTTCAGTAATTAAAGTGTTTTCCAACTTTAGTTTCGTGTGTTAAATTTTCCTCACAGTCGTCAGATTTCTGCTGCAACAGTTCGGTTCTCTTTCCTCGCCATTTCACGGTTCACGTAACTTTCCTGAAAGTGTTGGTATTGTTTCATATACGTATAATATCAACGTTTCTAAATCTTTATTTCAAACGTAAAAAAAAAAAAACAAAAACAAGCAAACAAGCTTTATAAACAATAAACAATAAACACAAACAAAAAAGCCTATACACACCTATACGTCAGTTTCAATAAACAACTAATCAAGCTGCTTAGACTTAAATACGTGTGTGTGTGTGTGTGTGTGTGTGTGTGTGTGTGTGTGTGTAAATTTGCATCCGCACACTTGCATAACTGGCCTTACATTCAAATTAACCCTTTGAAACCTAAGCAAATTAGCTTGATTTCTCAGAAAAACAGAAAAAGAAATGACTGAAACTTCAGCAAGAAATTACTGAAAAATCCCCAAAATAACCAGAAAATGAGCACAACAAACAAAAAAGAGGGAAAGTAAAAAATTAAAGTTGAAAAACAAACAGATTGACAGAAAAAGGTGCTTAAAAATTATTATAATTCTGCAAAATAATTTTAAATATATAGTTATCCTTTTTAGAAATAAACATTTGTTATAGAGATTTACCAACTTTTAAGGAATATTTCACCAAGTTATGAATTTCTTGCAGATTGCTTGACATTTCTTGCCAAGTTGCCAAGAAAACAGCTTAAATAAAATGTATTTTCCTAAAATAAATACATACATAAATGGTTGTTTGTGTCATTTCGTCTCTTTTTGGGTGTAAATGTGTCACCACAGTTCACATCAGCGTGTTTCTCTTTAAACGGAGAGATTTTAGAAAAAGGACTCGAGTCTGTTTGTCGTTTGTTGCTCTGTTAAAGAGAGGCAATTATTCACCAGGCAACACACACACACACACACACACACACACACTGTATACAACTCTACTGTTTATGTGTGTGTGTGTGTGTGTGTGTGTGTGTGTGTGTGTGTGTGTGTGTGTGTTGTTGCTGCTCATTTTCCCAAACATTTCGGCAGCAGAGTAAAGTTTCCTCGCAGCAAAGACTCTGTGTGTTTCTAAAAAAAAAAGTCCATCTTCGGAGCTGAATGTCGAAATATCGGATCACAGAGGACGAGGACGAGCTGAGTCGAAGGTCAGAGGTCAGAGGTCAGAGGTCAGTGGAGTCAGAGTCAGCAGTGGAAGTACAGTTACTCCATTGAAAAATGCAAGAAATCATTAGATTTAGAAAATTATTATTTTGAAAATCTGGAGAAAAATATCAAGGTAAAACAATATATAATATTTATAAACTATGTTGTTATAATCATCACAGTTACTATTTAAAATAAAAAAATTAAAAATAATTATTTAATTTAATAATTTTAAACAGGTTACTGTGATTATTTTAATAATGACATAGTTTTATATTAATAAAATAGTTTTCCCAAGATTTTTAAAATAATTTTCCAGATCTTCTAATTTCTTGCCATTTGCAGTTGAGTAAATGTACTACTACTACAACGACCACTACTATACTACTACTACTACTATTAGAGGCACTTTTTCATGTGTCCTTATTTTATTTATTTTTTTCTTTTTTCAAATTTTCAGGTAATTTTCAGGTATTGTTTTATTCATTTATTTTTACTAATTTCTCACTCATCTTTGGGTTTTTTTATTCTTTGGTTGCCTTCTTCACATGTTTTTGAGAGAAAACTCGCTCAGGTTTCAAAGGGTTAAATATCATTTATCTCACAGCGCTGTGCTGAAGTTCAGTGAGCTGTTTGGGCTCTGAATGGTTTCTGTGATGTCAGCTTATTTTTATTGATAATTAATTATTAAATATTTGCTTATTGATGACATTTAAGCTTTTCAAACAAGACCAAAGAAAACTGCTGACACACCGGACCGTGTGTGTGTGTGTGTGTGTGTGTGTGTGTGTGTGTGTGTGTTTGAGGAAAGCCTGACTGGTTTTGCCAAGGGTGGAGCTGGTGAAGCTTATCTGGTCCACACACACACACACACACACACACACACACACACACACACACACACACACACACACACACACACGTCTTAATGTCAAATTAACTAACTAATTGTTTTTAAATGTTTTTTGTCCTTTGTAATGATCTGGAGTTTGGCTGTATGTCTTATTTTTTTTTAGGTTTTTCTGTGATTTTTCGTTTCTTTTCTTTCAAAAAATTGGGTACTGGGTACTTCTACTACTACTTTTAATACTTCAAAGTAGATGGTCCTGATTATTCTTACTCCCTTATAGTCAAGTTGGCCTACCATTTTCAGTGTGTGTGTGTGTGTGTATGTGTGTGTATGTGTGTGTGTGTGTGTGTGTGTGTGTGTGACCCGGCAGGTGGGCGTGTACGAGAGAAAGCGCCTTCCCTTCCACCTGAGTGATCACGCATGCGCAGGCCGCCTCGGGTCCCCACCTCTTTCTGTCTCTCTCCTGCAAACACGCGCGCACCCGCACGCGCTCGCCGCAGCCGATGTCAGTGTGTCGGTCGGCTGCATAGCGCGCGCTGCCTTCGGATGCCAACCGGAGTCAAACGGGATCAGTAAATCTTGTTTTGCTGCAAATTTGGACGTTTTGAAACGGAGGTTCCGCGCGGAGGAGAGTCCGCCGCTGCAGCCGTTCACTCCGGTGAGTTTGGATGAGAATTTCAGCCGTCTTTCTGCTCTTTCTCCGCCCTGTTGATTTCAGTGTCACAGTCGGTTCATGTTTGCGCTGATCGGAATTGACTCTGCACGCTAACAAGCTGTTTAACACGGTGACACCTCGCGCTAACCAAACTACATTCAAATTTCGACATTTTCTTGGAAAGCGCCTCATAACCAGCAGCCTAAATGTCCATGTGGTGGTTTATACAGTTGAGTTTAATCTCAAGAATAGTTCGGCCTTCAGTTTGTGATACTTAAACAGTCTTTAAGGTGTTAAATCTTTTGTAAAACTATTACATTTGTTTATTTAGTGGTTCGTCATGGTGAGTTTTTTATGCTCTGATGACACTTTAAAATAATTAATCTCATGAAGATTCAACATTTCCAGAATATTCCTCCAGTTTGTTTCTGATGTATTTCCCTCATCAGGGAGTGTATTTATTTTGGCTCTTTGATGTTTAATGTCCTGGTTTAAATATTTATTCAGCAGACCTGTGCGGAGCTCTGTGTTTTTACAATAATCACGCTACTATCTGCAGGCTGTTGAGTTTATTTTCTGGTTTTATGGTGATTTGCAGTTTGTCTGCGGTGAGTTTTAGGTGTTTTCTCTTTATTCAACATGTCTATAATATTCTTAAAATAATTTGTGGCATTTGTTTGGGTTTATTAGTGTCCTGTGTTGTTGCTATAATATTAATCATATAAGTATTATTATTATGTGGACTTAAGGGTGTTTATTATTCTGCGGTATTTCTTATAATATCCCCAGAATTATCTGCAGTATTTTTGCATCAACTTTCTTTAAAAAAATATTTTTTTAAGGTTGCAAATATTTCCAGAATATTGCTGCTTTTGGTGCTCAACTTTACTGACTCCATAGATCTTGTGGTGAATTCTTAGCAATAAAATCAATAAATACATTTATTTATTTATTTGTCTGTAATTTAAAGAAGGTGTGATATTTTTGTGAATTAATGTAAATTAATCAGAAATTGTTCCTAGAGCCCATGGAGGTGATTTCAAATATGATGTTTTATCCAACCAAGTTGTTATTTTTGCTATTTTTGCTCATAAAATTACTAAAATGACAAATTGATCATCAGAATTGATGCCAACATGTTGTTGTGGGGCTGCTCGCTCCAGTTGTGTGTTTTTTTTCTGTGAAATTTGAGTTTAAAAGTCCTTTTTGTTGTCATTGGATAGATTTCACAGGAGAAAATACTCCCTAAACATCCTAATATTTAGTATTATATAGTTTTTTTAAATCAAATTTACTTCGTTTTGGGTCATCTGTAGTGAAATCTAGTGAGTTTTTGTGATTATCAATAGTATTTTTCCACTTAAATGTTTTTTTCTCGCCTTAAGTGACTGAAAGCTGCATCTTCTATTTTTATTTCTTTTAATGTTCAGATTAATTAGAAGTCAAACTAAAATGAATAATGACGATACTGAGACTTCGCAGATCACCGGAGCCCAAATGTAAACTGTTCATGTTCAGGGTTCCCACAGATCCTTAAAAAAGTCTTAAAAAGCATTGATCTAATCAATCTAAATTAAGGCCTTAATTGATATTAAAATGACTTAAATAAATTTCACAAAAGTCTTAAAATTCTCAGACATTGAAATTATGAGAATTTGCTTTACATTATAAAATCAGAAAATAATTTCAAACATCTATTTTTGGTGAAACAGTTTAATAAATTCTTCTAATTAAACTAAAAGAGATGTTCAATTTCACATGCAGAGTCAAAAAATCACCCAAAAAACGACTCAAAAATGGACAAAAAAAGTATCAATAAACATTTGGGCAAAATAAAACTTTTTTTCAATTTTGGGAACTTTGGTTTTAGACTTGAGTCTGAGTGGCACTTTTTTTTAAAAAGCCTTAATTATGACTCATCTCGAAAAATAAACGACTAAAATTCAGCTAAACTGAACAGAAAACATGAAATCTGTCGCATTTTGAATCTGAAGTAAATGTTGTGGCTCTTGTGCTGCAGCGCCTGCAGACTCTTCGTGATCTCTGCAGAGAAAAGGATGTTTTTAGGATTCAGCATTTTTTTTGGCCTCAGGATGTTTAAACTCGTGACGCGTCGAGAAAACTCAAACTACAAGAAACGCAGGCTGAAGTCTGCGTTCGATCATTGAGAAAGAGATAATAAAGTCAAAACCTGTTTGTATTTTCTTAAATTTATCGACCGCTCAGGCATTACAGCTTTTAACCCTTTAGAACCTGGATCTGCATCAGTTTTTGGTGCTTATATCAGACGCCTTTCACAAGCATTTAAAACTGGAAAATCGGTCAAAAAATTTAAAAAAAAAAAAAAAAAAAAGGCTATGAGCAACTAGGAAAGAAATATCCAAAAAACTGCAAAAGAAAATAGTAAAAAATAACAAGAAAATGACTTGAAAATTAGCTGTGGGGAGATTATTAGATATAAACTAAACCAAAAAAAATGTCCACAAAACAATATTTATAATTTTATTAAAATTATTTTACATATTTTTTAATATATATAGGTTGCCTGTTGTGCTGTATAATGTCAAGCTGTCATACACTTTTTTGTATCTTTTATGATTTATTGATAATTTCATTTTGTTTAATTCTTAATTTTTTACATTTATTGGTAATTTCAGGGCAGATTCTTTAGAATTTTAGAGATTTATTGGTGATTTTAGGGTAGATTCTTTAATTTTTGGGGGGATATTTTTTGGAAATATATCGAGGTTTAGTCTTGGATGGATTCATTGATATTTACTGTTGTTTTTTCTGTGACTCTTTACATTTTTTATATTTATTGTCAATATCAGGGCAGATTCTCTTGGATATTTTTAACCTTTTTTTTCTGGGTAGATTTAAAAAAATGTTTTTGATATTTATTGGTGATTTCTGGGTAGATTCCTGGATGTTTGACTGTAAAGGAGATTTCAGCAGGTGTGTGTGTGTGTGTGTGTGTGTGTGTGTGTGTGTGTGTGTGTGTGTGTGTGTGTGTGTGTGTGTGTGTGTGTGTGTGTGTGTGTGTGTCTCGAGCGTTGTGTCCGACCTCCTGACCCGCCTGGAGCTCCGCTGAAGCTCCGGCACGGTGACATTTTGAATACAGGACGCCGTTTTTGGGCCCGACTGTCTTGTCTTTCGCTTTCTGTCGCCATGGTAACCCCAGAGGCGACTGATGCTCCGCCAGACTGTAAAAACGACAGCAGTAAACTTTAATCTCTCACTTCCTCCGTCGAAGAAAAAGGAGCCGTCAGTCACTCGGAGAGATTTAAAGAGGATTTTGTATTTTTTTGTACTTTTTAACACTTTTTTTTGGCACATCGGAGCTAAAAAACAAGACAAAACTGATGTGTTTTTCATGCTAATGATGTTTAAAAAGCAGTGTGGGGGGTCCTCGCTTCAACCCCAAATCACCATCACAACACACACACACACACACACACACACACACACACACACACACACACACACACACACGTGTTTACTGCTGTTTGTCTGGTAAATAAGACGGCGGCCTCCTCCTCCTCCTCGAGGAGTTTTATTCGTGTTTCCACGGTGACGCCGTGTTTGTGCTCAGTCTGTGATTCTGGATGCTTTCTGGAAAAAGCTTCTTTCTTTGGTAGTTTTTTAGATTCTCGGTGGGTTTTTTTGGATGTTTGTTGCTCGTTTTTGTGTTGGGTGTACATGAATGGTGTATTGGAGATATTATGTGTAATTTTGTGTAGATTCTTTCATGTTTTTTTGGATATTTATTGGTCGTTTGTAGTCGGGCTGGCAGATTACTGGAGCTGATATTAACATAAATTTAGAAAAAAGGGGGGAGAATTAATTTGAAAATGATCAAAAACAACGGAAAATGACAAGAGGAAATAAATTAATAATCAATTATACATTTCATATTATGTTGCAGAATGTATTATTTTTTCATACTTTTTGGGGTCATTGTGATATTTATTAATTTTTTCGATTTTCTTTCTTTTTTTCCTTTTTTCGGGTAAATTTCTTGTAACTTTTTACTGATTTATTTCTACTTTTGGGCCATGTGTTGCTTAAGTTTCAAAGGGTTAACTGCTAATAATCAGTATCCGCATCTGCCCTGAAAAACCAATATTGGTTGACCCCTATTCCAAAGTCTAAATTTTCAAATTGATTCCAAATATCGGTTATCAATTTCATTAGCTACTAATCAGTATTGGTATTAGCCCTGATAAAACAATATCTGCCAAATTTCCTCTAATGTCATCTTTAAAATCAGCAAAAAACCACACCATTGATTATATTTATTCTACTACAGTATCCAATTATGTTACAATATATATAATAATATGTTATATTACAATATACAAAGTTTATTATATTACAATACCCAATATCTAAGATGATATATAGTTTCATATCTCGATACGATATAATATCGTTATATCGCGTGGCTTATTTTGGACAGTTTCTTATAATTATGTGTGAAAGTCGTTGACTTTGGAAATAATAGTTGGTATTATAGTCTTTTCAGCTGGATCAGGTTCTGGATAGTTTCTGGATTTGTGGATTCAGGACGGCGTCTGGAGGCTTTTTGTGTTCTGCTTTTTTGGGATGATTCCTGCAGCCTGAAGCTCGTATATTCTGCTAACCTGCGTCTGTAATCCTCAAACTGAGGCTCGGGCGATGTGTCACTGCTGGAGAAAGTGTGGGAGCTAATCTGTCAGACTGCTGAGCAGCAACCAGCCGGCCTGTAAACCTCCACAAATCACCAGAGAGGAGGAAATATTTAAAGCAGCTTGTGTGACTCACGAGTCGCTATCTGGAGCAGTTTCCACCCCGATCGTCTAATTTATCCAGAGACGGCGTCAGTGCAGCGCTGTCAGGGTGTTAATCCCTTTCTGCTCTGAAAAGGTGTAAAAGATGTTAGAGTAATAATATTTTCTCTCTCCGGCTGCTGGAGCTGTGACGGATGTTTTTCTGTTTGTGAGCTTTTTCCTGCCGAGTGACTCATTTCCAGTAATCGAAAAAATGAAAACTGGTTTATTATCGTAGCAGAAAAAAAAAAAAAAATGTTGAAAATTACAATTAAAGCCAGAAACATCTGTAACAGCCCACAAATGTAATAAACCACAAACATAATACAGTTCTGCATTTTTTATTGTAATAATTGCAATTTGCAATATGTTTGAATTGTGAGCTTTGATTGAGGAAAAATTACGTTTGCTATTGCAAAAAAAAAGCTCAAATTACAATTAATCGATGTTAATGTTACTAATAATCTATTAAGAAAAGTGCTTTTTTATGCACACAGAGGCTTAAAATGCTGGTTTAAGTCTATTTTCTGTTTTTGAGGCGACCAAAACTTTCATCAAAGTCTTTAGTTTGATAAACAGTGAGTTTAATGAAGTTTTTGTATTTGTCTTATATGTATTTCTACACAGTAAGTTATATATGTAACAGTGTCACCTGCAGAGAGTCAAACTGAATCAGCAGAAAGTGGACAGACGTCACAGTGATGGTGTCTCCGTCCACAAACATTCGTCTCAGGCTGGAAAATATCTGAACTCAACCTCAGCGGATTATCTGCAACGGTCTGAGTGTCTCGTCTGTCTCGTCTGTCCTCTTCCTCCGTCAAACCAGCACTTATTTTGTCCCAGCTCACCACGCTGGATCCCAAACTTCCACATTTCTTTCATATTAACACGCCAGAGACAGTTTTTTTTCCGCCGAGTCACCGGAGAAACTGTAGAAATGAAACGACAGCAGCTGATTTTTGGAAAAAAAGCATGAACTTGAGTGACAGCTGCCGTCAGCAGTGAGCCGATAGTGGTGCTGGTGGTTCTGCTGCAGGTCGTTCGTACTGGAAATCCCTCTGACGTCAGGGTTTTCAGTCCGAGGCAACGTTACACTGAGAGAATGAGAACCTGCGTCCACTCCCTGGACTCTCATTGGTGCTTCAGGTGTGTTTTGTCCTGTAAAAGTCCACCAGCAGCTCTTTGTTCTCTCTGACTGAGTTGGAGGCGGTTCACCTGCGAGACGCACCTGTAGACCGCTGAGTCATCTGGAAACTTCTGCAGGTTCAGCTTTGTGAGCAGGCTGCTCTCATAAACTGTTTTCTTACAAAAAGTAATGCACCCAAATTCGAACATATCCCACGGGACGAATGCGTTTATGGGACTGAACAAAGAGACAGTCCAGATCAATAAGGAGGCAGTTTGGGCGGGTCCGAAAAATCCGAACGTTCCCGGTTGACTTTCCCCAGGAGCTGCGTGTTTGGAACCGTGAGAGCTTTGAGCGAACTTTGAGTTATTTAACGAACATCCTCATTTCCTAAATCTAATCTCTGTAACTATACGTTAATTACAGAACTTTACATTAAGGACGAAATGTCATTTGTGGACGCTGATTTCGATCGATGTCATCCGAGCTGTTGTATGTACATTTTTGTAGGATATGATACAAAACGTTCTTTGGGGATACGTTGTTGTAAATTGTAATAAAAGGATGACGCTGCTGTTTATTTTTATTATTGTCAAAAAATCTGACAAAAAGACCCAAACCCACAAAAAAAGTAAGAAAAATTGGTGCAAATTTGTTCATCAGATTTTGTAAGTAAATGATAAGATTATAAATTCAATGTACTGCATAATGAACGTGACATCCCCCATATGATGATTGGAAATAACTCATCCCGTGTTATGCTGAAATTGAGAACTGTTTTGTCCTCGACTCCAAAAACTTTTTTTTTCCTCAGCAGCAGTTAATCGCTCATGGGCAGGAGCCTTTTTTTTTTCGCTAACCGAGCCTCCTGTCGCTCCCCTCTCACCAACTACTTTGTGTGTGTGCAGGGGGTCAGGGAGGTGTTGTGGATCAAGAGGCAGCACGGGTTTTTGTTCTTTACATTCCAGGGAGGAGGCACTCAAGCCAAAAGTGGGTAGTTTAGTTACTCTCAACAACTTTATAAAAACATCCATTTCCAAACTCTCACACAACCCGTGCAGTAAAAATACCCCTTTTCAGCCAAAATTAGCATGTTTATACAAATTCTTTAAAGATGTGAAAACCTGCCAAAAATAGGCAGAAAATTCCTATTCGATTGCCAGTAGACTAGAGCCATGTAGCAGACAAGTATGCCTTTTATTTTTTGTTTTTTTTAATACTGGTGTGATGTTTACTACACAGTGAGTACTTTTACTTTGTTAGTTTAAATAGTTTTTCTTTTGCAAATTCTAAAACCTGTCTTACATCACCAGTGGATGATCCTTTTTTCATCAGACGTCTCGTATAATTATAACTTGTCACATGACGTGAGTCAGCCTCTGTGTGTGTTTGAGTGTGAGGTCATGTTGTTTGTTCAGTGAAAGGTTTGAAGTGTGTGTGTGTGTGTGTGTGTGTGTGTGTGTGTGTGTGTGTGTGTGTGTGTGCGTGTGCATGCGCATGTGTGTGTGTGTGTGTGTGTGTGTGTGTGTGTGACACAAGAGGAGAGGTCAGATGAATTTGTAGTGTAAATATTTGTCAGTGTATTATTTTTCAAACAGGTTTGCAGTGACTTTTGTGTGTGTGAGTTTTTCTGTGCACTTTCACTGGCAGCCTATCCTGCTCCGGTGGCTGTTGCTATAGTAACCAGTAACTCCCGTTAACCCTAACGCCTAAGGTCCCATCACTCAGAATTTCTCAAATATTGCTATTTTTTAAAATCTTATCTTGTGGACGTCAGTATTTAAGTGGTAGTTAAGACTGGAGTTTTATCAAAAGCCAAAGTATTTTTACAAAGGTAAAATAGTTTAATTTAGCTTTATTTTATTCTTATTTAAATATTTGTGCAGTGAGAATCACAGTTAGCTCAGTGTTACAGCAGACATCACTGACAGTGACTAAAACTTTGCATTTGCATTTATTATACTAAAAATTATTCAGTTATTCACTGATTCACTTTAACCAAAATTCTACTGAATTGATTTTTTTAAAAATACTTAAATGACAAAAAATATGTATGTCATAAAGTTATATTTATTCTATATCTTGAGAAGGCTTTAAGGGAATTTCTTTGAATTTGGCACAAATGTCCATTTGGACTCAAAGATAAACTGATTAGATTTTGGTTGTCATGGGTCAAAGGTGAAGGTCACTGTTACCTCTCTGTCTCATTTTTGTAAATGCAGTATCTTAAGAACACCTTGGGAATTATTTTTATTTTATTTTTTTTTCAAATTTGGCACAAACGTTCACTTTGACTCAAAGCACTAAACTGATTAGACATAGGTGGTCAAAGGTCACTGTGACCTCACAAAACATGCCACGTTTGGCCATAACTCAGAAAATCATAGGCTAATTTGGATGAAATTTCACACAAATGTCTAGTAGGATAAAATTATGAAGTGATGACATTTTATATCCTAAAAGTCAACTTTACCTTCATACTGAATGTGCTGCTTGACTGCTTTGTGGCATACAACCAGGTGTATAGGTGACACCTACGTCATGCTTTATTTTTCTTTTTCAGCCTGTCTGTCTATTAGAATAGATATTATTTGGTGACAGAATTTTCAATCAAATGTTAATATTTAGGAAAATACCTGAGATAATTTTATAAGTTTGATACATTTGCTAAAGCGAAAGGAAAACTCAAAATTACTGTAATTTGCACTGCGGTTTTCTGCATTATTCTTTCCTTTGTTGAGCAAGAACGCAAGAAAACTGTGTGTGTGTGTATGTGTGTGTGTATGTACGTGCGTGCATGCCTGTGCATGTGCACGCTTGTGTGTGTCTGTGTATGTGTTTTAGATGCCAAGGAGCGGTGCTGCCATGTGCTACCGTGGCAACTGGTTAGAGTGCTGCTGGTCGTCAGGGTAACAGACCAGGTTACAAACAATGGCAGTTTGTTGACTTGGCAGACAACAAAATCGGGGTCACTGTGTGTGTGTGTGTGTGTGTGTGTGTGTGTGTGTGTGTGTGTGTGTGTGTGTGTGTGTGTGTGTGGTTTCCTCACTCATCCCTCCATCCTCAAACGCTCGTGAACAAAAGCTTTTTTGGGGGCCATTGAACTGCTCATGACATCATTGTCATCATCCAATCACGCGAGTCTAAACGTAAAAATAGACCAAACTTTTGACCTGGTTCACACGGAGAGCTCTGATTGGTTAACGAGGTCGAGGGGTTAATGATGAGTTCGAGTGTGAACCGATGATTGAACTGAGTTTGGCTACTTTGTTATAACTACTACTGCAGTATCCCCAGTACTACCATTACTACGATGACTACAATATTAGTACTCCTGCAACTACTTTTGTTGTTACGACTTTTACCATTAACTACTACTTCTTATTCTACTGCGAAAAATATTGACTAAAATAAATTAGTACTACTTTATATTTTTTATTATTTCAGTACTGTGGCTTTTTCTATTACCACTACTACTAGTACAAATACTACAACTATCAAAACTATCAGTCACGGGCGGATTTTCTGCAAAACAAGTACTTCAAGTATTGAAGTGTTTTGCCTTTAATACAATGCAAGACTTTAACTTTTAATGTTGTATTTTTACACTCTTGTATTTGTACTTGTTCAAACGATCCGAGTACTTCTTCTGCCACTGTGTATTTACATGAATCAGCTTTTAAAGAATATTTTTAAAATTTTTAAAATATTTTTACTGTTATCTTCATTTGTTCGAAATGAAATAAACTCAAACAGGAAGCTGTCCTGCGTTTTCACATCAGCTCCAGATGTTGTCACGACTCTCGGTGGTGAACGACACCTCTGGGTGACGCAGGCTGGCGGCGGCGCGGCTCGTTTTTTAAGATGCACGCTGGGAAATCTGCAGTGACACTGAACTGAGCCGAGCCGCCGGAACGAACTCTGGTTAGTTAGCTTTTCTCAGCCGACGACCCAATTACGATCCCCTCATACATCCGTCTGATGCTCCACATTCCCGCTCTGACCTCGATTCAGAGAGAGAGGCTCCGAGAAAACGCCAGCCAGCTACTAACTGACAGTGACAGCGCACAAAACAGCTCCCCCTCCTCCTGCTTTTGTCCTCCGAAGATTTTTCTGACAAACTGTCCGCCGACTCTCAGAGTTAACGTCCGTGTGAGGAGCTGTCAGCCACGTCGCCACAATAAAGAGGCTGTTTTATGAATAATAAGCGCAGAGCCGGTCGAACAGGACTGTTGTTGTGTTCAGCTCTCATATTCAAATTAACAGCGCAGGTAACAGCATTACCCTCACAGGCTGCAGGAGCGATGCTCCAGTTTCTGCAGCTGTTTGACTTTAATTTAATCAATTTAAAAAATCTGCAGATTTGTTTGATTACTTGCAAAAACTATGGGGAGAAGGAAAAATTAGCAAAAAGTATAAAGTATAAAGTTAGTATAAAGTTGCACAAAATTACAAAATAAGCAGGAAATTACCCAAAAAGTGCTGAATAATGGAAAAAATATATATATTCCTTAACACAAGTACACAAAAATAAAAGTAATCTTTGAATGTTTTAAGGTTATTTATCATGTTAGGGGTTTTTTGTAAAGTGGAAGATTTTTATTTTAACTTTGACTACCTTTTTTACTCAGTGCTTATTAAAAATATAAAATGTGAAAATGTTGTAATTTTTTAAGAAATCAAGATAAGGTTTTTTACTACAGAGGATTAGGGCCATGTTAATGGGGAAAAAAACACATTTCAAGAATAAATTCATAATATTACAAGAATAAAGTCGCAATTTTGAGAGAGACATAATATACAATAAAGAAATAAAATACAATAAAGAAAATATATTATACGATGTACGATATATATACATATATATATATAATTTTTAATGGAGTTTGGTGAAAGATGCAACATTCTTTTCCCAAATAAATAAATACATCAGCAGAAATCAGGTCAGGACTGAAATATATTACAGCAGCAACCCACACACACACACACACACACACACACACACACACACACACACACACACACATTGTTAGCACGATTAACTCGAAGGTTTGAGGGAAGAAATCCAGCGATCAAACAGAGATGTGAGATTGAGTTATGTAACACACACACACACACACACACACACACACACACACACTCATCTTTAATTCATCAGGAGGAAGTGTACATCTCTGTCGACATGTATCCAGAACTTTACACGTGAGACTCACCCTATGTGTGTGTGTGTGTGTGTGTGTGTGTGTGTGTGTGTGTGTGTGTGTGTGTGTGTGTGTGTGTTAAATAATATAACGGTGCAGAATGAAGTCCAGATGTGAGGATCACCGTATACAGATTTCCTTATGGAAGTCTTCTCTGTATAGCAGAATAAACAGAGCAGAGGGCAGTTCATCAGCAGAAGAATTACTGTCAATGTTTTTATGACTGAAACTAAAAGCTTCAAAAGAAACAGTAGAAACGATGGAAATTAGTGAAACTGTGAAAAATGTCAGCTGGCAGAAACATAACAGAGAGTGATGATAAAAGCGACATCACGAGGAGTTCAAATACTCAGGGAAGTTCAGTGGACCGACAAAATTAATCCATTAAAGACATTTTTAAAATTATTTTATATTACTTACGCCATGTTATATTGAAGTTGCTAAGAAAAGTAAAACCAAAAAAACAAAAACTTAAAATATTTTTGATGAATTGAAGTCATAGGATCTGTCCTGAAAACATCCTAAAATCCGATAAATATCCTAAAATCCAAAAACTGTTCTAAAATCCCAGAAACCTCCCAAAATCGTAAAAATGTCCTAAAGTCCTAGAAAACTCCTACAACAAACAAAGATTACTAGAAATTATTTAATATCCGAGAAATGTGCTAAAATCTGATAAATGTCTTAAAATCCTAGAAACATCCTAAAATCCCAGAAATGTCCTAAAATCATAGATTGTTTTTTTTAAAAAAAACAGCCTAAAATCCTAGAAACAGCCCAACTTTCTAAAATCTGAGAAACATCCTAATTTCATAGAATTTTTTTAAAATCCTAGAAATTTCCTAAAATCCTAGAAATGTCGTCCTAAAATCTGATAAATATCTTAAAATCCTAGAAACATCCTACAATCCCAGGAATTTCCTAAAATCATAGATTAAAAAAAAAACCTTGAAACATCCCAAAATGCTAGATATGTCCTAAAATCAGAGAAGCTTTCTAAAATCTGAGAAACATCCTAAATTCCTATAATTTTTTTTTTAAATCCTAGAAATGTCTTAAAATCCCAGAAATGTTTTAAAATCTGAGAATTTTTTTAAATTCTTGAAACTTTCTAAAATCCTTGAAACATCCTAAAATTCTAGAAATTTTTTAAAATCCTTTTTAAAAATGCTAGAGACATCCTAAAATCTGAGAAATGTCCTAAAATCCCAGAAACATGTTAGGGGCCGCTGTGAGTGGCCCCTGGCCTTCTGTCATTTTGCTTAAGTGGCCCCAAAGCAAAGCAGGTTGAGTTTCAGGATTTATTATTTTCTGGTTAATATTCTCAAACAGATCAAAATAAACCCCAAACAGTGAATGTTTTGTCGTTTTCCTGCAGCTTCACGTAAAGAGACGTCCAGTCGGAACAGAAACTCCTGCGAGCGTTCAGCTGATGTTTGAATAAAGTTTGATCGTTGACAGAAAACAAACAAACACGTTTCAGGCGCTGAAAAGAGTCGACAGCAGAACACACACGGACCTGACTCAGAGGTTAATGTTTGACGTAAAGTTATTAATTAGGTTTAATTACGAGACGCGTTTGAAAGCGGCACACACACATTTACATACACACACACACACACAGTCACGTGAATCAGTGTGAGTCTCGTGCCGGATGGATTTTTCCGACTCATTTATCTCCGCGGACGAATGTTCCTGCTCTGATACGACCAATTTCAACCGCAGTCAAAAATTTATAAAATAAATCATGTAATAATTAGTGTGATTTATGTGAAAAATGGGGTATTTAGGCAGTTTTTATTTTGGTGATCCTTTCGGTTTGGAAAGTATATTTTCTGTAAAAATCACCAAAAATTTTAAAAGAAAAACAAAATTGCCCCCCAAAAAATATTTTTTATAAATCATCAGGAAATTTTAAAGAGAATTAAAGAAAACATGGCAAAACTTTTAAAGAAGAAAAAATCACCTAAAATATATATATTTTTAAAAATCACCCAAAAATTTAAAGAAAAAAAAAAACGCTATGAATTTTTAAAGGCAATATGCCCTCCAAAGTTTTTTTTTTTTAATTGACAGTAAAATAAAAAGTTACAGCTATTTTAAGTTGGTGCTTCTCTCATAAGCCAAAATAAAAAACATTTGTTCCTTAAAAAATATCCTCAAATCCTAATCTGCTCAAGTCTTCTGCAAACTAACAGGCTGCTCGCTTCATATCAGTCTCGTCATCAAACTCTCGTACGTACGTTTTCCAAAATGTTAAACTGAACCTTTAAGTTTTTCTCACTTTGTTTTTTTTTCTCTTCAGCTCTTTAATCGTCTGACCTCAAATAACCTCCGATGATCCTAAAACGATGACCCACCTTCATCATCGCCACCCCGCCCGTCGCCATGGTCGCCCGTCACCGCGGTGACCGACCCGCGCGCCGCCACACCCTCCGCCTCCTCCCCTCTCTGCTCCCGTCCAGTCGGCCGCGGCGATGCACGTGATGGGCAGCGTCTCGCCGGCCAATGAGATGCAGGGATTCTTCCTGCAGGAGGACGCCGTCACACTGTCTCCTCCTCGTCCTCAGGCGGGATTTTCTGATGTGGAGGCGACTCGGGCGAGACCGCCACCTCCTCCCCCTCCTCCTCCTCCTCCTCCTCCTCTTCCCCCTCCTCCTCCTCCTCCTCCTCCTCCGCCCCTGCTTCCAGGGCTGGGAGACCCCGCAGGAGGCCTGAGGAGGAAGAAGAGGGTGAGGAGCTTCTTCTGGAAGACGATCCCAGAGGATCAGGTAAAGTCACTTTTTTATTACGGTCAGGGTTACCAGGGTCATGGAAAACCTGGAAAACGTCTTTATCACGTTCTCCAGGCCTGGAGAAGTCAAGGAATCTGTATGAATCATTGAAAGTTTTGGAAAAGTCATTGAGGTGTGTTGTCTGTAATGAACTGCAAAAAAAACACATTGGTTTAATAAAAATATCGTTATAACCAGAAAAATAATTTTTTCTGGTTATAACGATATTTTTATTAAACCAATTTGTTTTTATTGTCAGCAATTTTAAAGGTCAATTTCTTGTTTTTTGTTTTTAACTTTTGTTTGATTTTTATTTTCTGGTAATTTTCTGGCAACTTTTTACAAATTTCTTTTTTGATTTTTTTGCTTATTTTCATATAATTCTCTTTTATCTTTTTTTACTGATGTCTTGCTAATTTTTGGGCTTTTTCTTAACTTGCATGTACCCCATGGTTTTGTAAGAAATCGTGACATTTTTTCCAGCAAATTTTTGCTTCTGTTTTTCATATTCTTTTCTTTTCTTTTTGCCTATTTTCACATAATTTTCTTTTAACTTTAATACTAATGTTTGGGCCATATCTTGTTGTGTTGCTTGCTGTTAAAATAAAGTTATAGAATTATTATAATTTAAAGTTCTTAGTCTTGCTTGTAGTTTTTACTAATTTCTTGCTAATTTTTGGTTCATTTCTCTCTTTGTTGCTCATGGCCTCTTTCCTGGTGTTTTTTTATATAAATGTAACCATTTTTTCAGGTTTCGAAGGGTTAAATGTTTTTATTTTTACATTATTTTCATAATGACCTTTGCACCCGGTCCTGTGCTGCAGGTGAAGGGGCGGGCCAACCTGTGGACTCAGGGCCGTGTGCAGCAGCAGTACCAGATCGACGTCCGCACCATCGAGGAACTGTTTGGCCAAAACGACCATCAATCAAACGCGGAGGCCACGCCCACCAGGGGCGGGAAGACCAGGAGCTCGTTCAGAGAGGTCAAAGACGAGGTGTGTGTGTGTGTGTGTTTGTTTAAGGTGTGTGTGGACAGTTTCCAGCTGGGCTCTGACCTCAAACTGACACCTGTTCACCTTTACGTCCCTCTCTGTCCCCGCCTGTGTCCGTCTCTCCGCCAGGTGTCCATCCTGGACTCGAAGCGAGGGATGAACATCGGGATTTTCCTCAAACAGTTCAAGAGGTAAATTAATTTAGCGTGAGCGCTCGTACGTCTCCTCTGTGAGCCGCGGTGTCAGCGTGACCGACAGCGCGCCGGCGTGTGTGCGTGATGGCGTGATGAGCGTCCTCGCCCTCATCCCGAGGTGTTATGGGTAAACAGATGTGGTGATGCCGGCGTGTTGTGAAGGAATGCAGGTGGAGACGCTCATTAACACGTGACCGCTTCCAAGTCACATTAGAGGACGCTGATCACTGATCAGAGTCACACAGCACGAAAATATCACCGAAATAAATCAATAAAAATATAAACATAAAAGAGAAATCTGCTATTATTCTGAATTTGATATAGACATAATAATGCTGAAAAACAGAAAAACAAAACGTCCACAAAATGATGCAATACAAAGATACAAATAAAAAAAGTACAGGGACACAAAAGAACTACAAAGACACGCAAAATAACTACAAGAAGATGCAAAACATGTACAAAGAGAGAAGAAAAGACTACAAAGAGACACAAAACAACTACAAAAAGATATTAAATGACCACAAAGAGACACAAAATAGCTACTAAGAGACATTAAATGCCCACAGAGATGCAAAACAGCTACAAAGAGAAAAAAATGAGACATGAAGTGACCACAAGGAGATGCAGAAGTGACAAAGAGACACAAAACAACCGTGAAGACACGCTGAACGACCCCTGCAGAGGTTTCGTGTAACGGACGGAGTCACAGAGTGTCCCGATCGTGTTTGTGTTGCATCGACAGCGTCAACATGTTCAGAGCGAGTGCTGTCCAAACACTCAGAGACATACAGGCATGAGGGACGCTCCGTCTGAGGGACGCTCCGTCTGAGGGACGCTCCGTCTGAGGGACGCTCCGTCTGGGGGACGCTCCGTCTGCTGCTGCGTTACATAAACCATCCGTTTAATAAAACACCGGACTCCACCTGAAAAAGAGCAGTTTTTTAAAATGTTTAATTTTGTCTGAACAACAGTCGAAAATCACAAAACTGTCAGTTTACAAAAAAAACAGAAAAAGAAAAGGAAAAAGTAAAGAGGGCAATGAGAGACTTAAGAAATGACCCAAAAATGAGAAAACAATAATAATAAAAAGTAAATCCTACAAGACAATTACCTGGAAAATGAAAAGTAACCCCCCAAAAAAACCAAATAAACAAGAAAAATTTCAAAAAATGTTAAAATATGATAATGTGAATAAATATTAATATATAGTATATTTTTGTGTAACACAATTATAATTATATCATTTTAATAATTATGAAAATGTTCCTCTTTTTTTTAAAATAATTTCTCAGTGACTTGCTCTCTCTCGCAGCTATTATTATTATTGCTATTGTTATTACGATATTATTATTATTGTAATAATAACAACAATATATTGTTATTATTATTATTATTATTATTAATTAAATGTGAAATCTTCCTTCAGGTCCAATCAGATGATAGTAGATGATATTCGCCATGGCAACAGTGAGCTGTATGGGGCGGAGCCTCTTAGAGAGCTGCTGAAGCTGCTGCCGGAGTCAGAGGAGGTGATGCACACACACACACACACACACACACACACACACACACACACACACACACACACACACAAACACACATAAATGACATCATGTTGATATCTTCTTCGTGTGTTTCCTCTTCTCAAGGTGAAAAAGTTGAAGTCGCATCGAGGCGACGTCTCGAAGCTCTCATTGGCCGATTCCTTCGTGTACCTGCTGATTCAGCTCCCCAGGTGAGACGCCGTGACCTTCGACCTCCAACAGTCTGGTTGCTGGTCGCTTGTACTGTTGGTGGTCAAGGAGTTTATTCTGTTGCTGAAGGGGAGCTGTGTTTCATTATTTGTCACATTTTTTTATTACTTTTAACGTTATTTTTAATTATTTTATTCCTATTTGTTTGGAGTGTGTGGGGGCTTTTTAAAATTATTTTTATATTTGTCTGTTTATATGTTGTGTGTGTGTGTGTGTGTGTGTGTGTGTGTGTGTGTGTGTGTTAGGGTGGGTGGGGTTAAATTATTTTTATTTTTTTTTTAATTTATTTTACTCATCTTAGGTGTGTCGTGGGGGGCTCTTTACTTTTATTTTTCATGGATTTATTTTCTTTTATTTTTCAGCAAATAAAGGGGACTTTTTAATTCTTTTTATTTTTTTATTTGGTATGTATGAGTGGCTTTTTTTACTTTATTTTTTAAATTCTATTTTCTTTCTTTTTTGGTGTGTGGTTATTTTTTTCTATTTTTTGCCATATTTTAAATATTTAAATAAATAATAAATATTTAAATATTTATTTATTTGAATTGATTTATATCACTTGAGTCTTTTAATTTTAATATTCATTATTTTTATTTCATGTAGTCAGAAAAACCTTCAGCTGTGTGAGGTTTCAACATCTGGTCCATTTCAGATAGAAAGCTCCATAACAAGAGTTCATATGAGTTTTACTTTAAATGTTAACTAGTTAGTTATATTTGCACACAAAATATGCCGCCAAATTCCGCATGTTTTCATGTTTTTTTATTCCAGTTGAGGCACTAGTTTATTGCAGATGTTGTTTTATTGATTTATCAGCCACTTTTTTTCTTTATTGTTTTGTTTTATTCACACAATGAGTTTTTCTTATTGCTGTTTTTTTGTGGGTCCCCTGAAGACGCTAATTTGGAGCCAGATAAAGACTTAAAAACAGACTTTTTCGGGGAGCAAATGGAGCTTAAAGCTTTCAGAGTTTGTGGTAACGGCAGATGGTGGAGAGACTGATGGGACATGACGCAGCGGGATGATGGGAGGTTTTTCATTTAGAGAAACATTGACGAACAGAGACGACCAACGGAGGGCAGAGAAGGAAGCGAGTGAGATAAAAACAACACGTTTAATGCGTTTAATTCGTCCTCCTCACCGTCCTTGTTCGATTAGTATTTCATTATGCCTCCATGCCGGCGATAACCGTATCCGGAGGCATTAAGTTTTCAAGTTGTCTGTCCATCTGTCCCATTTTTGTGAGTGTGATATCTCAAGAACACTTTGAGGGAATTTCTTCACATTTGGCACAAACGTCCACTTAGACTCAAAGATGAACACATTTGATTTTGGTGGTCAAAGGTCACGTCACAGTGAACTCATCTGCCTTATTATTGTGAACGCAATATCTAAAGGACATCTTGAGTGAATTTCTTTAAATTTGGCACAAACATTCACTTGGACTCAACAGTTAAGACATCAGATTTTGATCATCACAGGTCAAAAATCACCTTGTGTCCATCTGATTATTGTAAATGCAGCACCTCATGAACATCTTGAAGGGATTTCTTCAAATATGGCACAAACATCCAGTTGGACTAAAGGATGAACTGATTAGAGTTTGGTGTACATGGGTTAAAGGTCAAGGTCACAGTGACCTTGTCTGTCTTATTCTTGTGAACATGACATGTTATGAGCACTTTGAGGAAATATTAGATTTTACACAAACGTCCATTTGGTTTAAACAATGAACTGATCGGACTTCGGTGCTCAAAGGTCACTGTGATCTTGTGTCCAGACTCATTCTTGTGAAAATAATATCTCAAGAACACCTTGGGGGAATTTCTGTAATTTTAGCACAAACGTCCACTTATACTCAACAATGAACACATTAGATTTTGGCGGTCACAGTCACAAAGATCACAGTCATCGCATCTCCATCTTATTCTTGTGAACACAATAGCTTAAGAATGCCTTGAGGATTTTTTTTTCACATTTGGCACAAACATCCACTTGGATTTAAGGATGAATTGAATATATTTTGATGGCCATAGGTCAAAGTTATTGTTACTTTGCTTCCGTCTCACTCTTGTGAAAACAACATTTCAAGAAAGCCGTGAGGGAATTTCTTCAAATTTGGCACAAACATCCATTCATTAGATTTTGGTGTTCAAAGGTCCTTTCATCTGGCATCCATCTCACTCTCATGAAAACAATATCTCAAGTACACCTTGAGGGAATTTCTTTATATTTAGCACAAACGTCCATTTGGGCTCAGTGATGAAAACATTTGATTTTGGTGGTCATAGGTCAAAGATCACAATGACCTTGTGTCAATCTTATTCTTGGGAACACAATGTAAAATAGGATTTTTTTTCTTCACATTTGGCACAAACACCCATTTGGACTACAGGATGAGTTGATTCGATTGTGGTGATCAAAGGTCAGTGTTATATTGTGAAACATCTGAAAAAGTCTTTAAGGGAGTTTCCTCAAATTTGGCACAAATGTCCACTTGGACTAAAAAATGGACTCATAAAACATGTTTTTGGCCGTATTTCAAGAACTCATACACCAATTCTGACAAAATTTCACACAAATGTCTAATAGGATAAAATGATGAGGTGATGACGTTTTAGGTCTCCTTCACTGTGACATCATGATATTCTGAAACAGTAACTTTAGTTTTTCTGTCTGTAGCTTCTCTGTTCGCATTGAGTCGATGCTGCTGAAGGAGGAGTTTCCCGCAGCGTGTGAGGTCATGAAACGAGACATCAGGATCCTCCGCTCCGCCACCAAAGGTAACATCTGTTAAAAATGAAGAGTCTGGTGTTATTTTATATTTTTCGTTACAAATAAAAGTCTTTTTTGTTGTTTTGTCTTCATGCTCGTTACGTATGATTCACGTTCAGCATCATAAAACCTGCAGAAAATCTCCTCGTCAAACTCTCAAACGAACACCTCGACTATTTTTAGCAGTGTGTGTGTGAACTTGATAACTGCCTGAATCGTTAACCACACGTCCACATGTGCACGCCGTCGATGACACGCTCGGGCGCACACGGGGGGATTTCGGGATTATACGCTCTGTATGTGTGTGTGTAGATGTTTTCCTCTGTATTAATGTGTAACTGCCTCTTTCTCTTTAATCTTGTTTCCCACACGATGTTTGTTTGTTTATTTGTTTGTGTGCCGATGCAAATAAAGTGGTGTCTCTCCTCCAGAGTTAATGTGTTGTGAGGAGCTGCATGCTGTTCTGCACCTGGTGCTGCAGGCCGGAAACATCCTCAACGCTGTGAGTGGAAAAACTGCTTAATGAGTCATTAAAACAGGAACTCAGAGGGACAGAGAGACGTTGTTGTTTTATGTCTCTTTGTTGTCCTTTTGCGTTGTTTTTTGTCTCTATGTGGTTGTTTTTTATGTCTTTGTAGTTATTTTTTTTGTCTCTTTGTGGTTGTCCTGCATCATTTGTGGCCGTTTGCGTCTCTTTTTGTGTGTACATATTGAGTGTCTTTTTGTGGTTGTCTTGTGTCTCTGTGCAGTTGTTTCTGTCTCTTTGTAATCGTTGTGTCTCTTTGTAGTTGCCCTGCCTCATTGTAGTCGTTTTCATGTCTCTTTGTAGTCGTTGTGTGTCTCTTTTTAGTTGTCTTGTGTCTCTTTGTGTTTAGTCTTGTGTCTTTTTGTAGTTGTTGTCCTGCATCTCCTCTTGTTTTTTTGTCTTTTGTTGTTTTTTTTCTCTCTGTTAGGGTTGTTTTTTGTCTCTGTGATTGTTTTTTATCTCCTCGTAGTTAGTTTGTGTTGTTTGTAGTTGTTTTCTCTCTTTTTTAACTAATTGAGTGTGTCTTTGTAGTCAATCGTGTCTCCTTGTTTTTTGCGTCTTTTTGTAGTAATTTTGTGAGCTGTAATTGTTTTAGTAGTCGTTACTTTTTAAACATCTCTTGGTAGTATTAAAGCGTTGCTTTTGTGTCTTATTGCTGTGTGTGTGTGTGTGTGTGTGTGTGTGTGTGTGTGTGTGTGTGTGTGTGTGTGTGTGGTGCGTGCGTGCGTGTGGTGTGTGTTGCAGGGAGGTTATGCAGGAAACGCAGTTGGTTTCAAGCTGTCTTCCCTTCTGTCTCTGGCCGACACCAAGGCCAACAAACCAGGAATGAACCTGCTGCACTTTGTTGCTCTGGTCAGTAACGTGTGTGTGTGTGTGTGTGTGTGTGTGTGTGTGTGTGTGTGTGTGTGTGTGTGTGTGTGTGTTATATATATATATATATATATATATATATATATATATATATATATATATATATATATATATATATATATATATATATATATATATATATATATATATTATTAATTCTTCTTTTCTCCTTCAGGAGGCTCAGAAAAAAGACACAAAGCTGTTGGAGTTTCCTCTGAAGCTGAATCACGTCCAGCCTGCAGCCAGGTCAGATTCTCCTTATAAAGACTACATTTCCCATCAGCCCCAGTCTGCATCAGTTTCTCCATCTCAGTATTACCTTTAAATTAATGTGATCACAACAAAACAAATATGTGTAAATACATTTATTGTCAAGTCAGAAAACATTTGTGTTGATAAAAAATATTTAAAATATACAGTATTGTTGTTTTTGTAGGATCTCCGTGGAAACGCTGGACGCTGACCTGCAGTGGCTGACGTCTCGCACGCGCTCAGTAGAGGAGAACATCCAGAGAGACACGGAGCTGCTGCAGCAACTCGACGGTTTCCTGCAGGTAAAACACACAGAAATAAATACTGCAGTAAGTACAACTTCTGAATGCAAATATTACATCCAAGCAAAGTTCTGTACAGTTTTTTTCTGTCCCCGTTCACCAGGGAGACCCAACCTGCTTTTTTGGGGGCCACTTTTACAAAATGACAGGAGGCCAGGGGCCAGTCACAGCGGCCCCATATGTTTATGAGTTTAGGGTGCTCCTAAGCTTTTAGGGCATTTCTTTGATGTCATTTCAAGGATTTTGGGACGTTTCTCGAACCTCTGTCGGGAGGTGCGGGGGATCAGTTCTCGGATTTTACAACCTTTCCAGGACTTTTCTATATTTTAAGGTCAATTCTCATATTTTAGAACATTTATAGGATTTTAAAACATTTCCCTGATTTTAGGAAGTTTGCTGGATTTTAGCACATTTCAAGGATTTCAGGAAATTTCTATAATTTTAGGACATTAGTGTCTTAGCTAGGACCTCTGTCGGGGGTGTTGGGGATCCTCCACTTTTTTCGATCAACAAGCTCTATTTTGATGCTGTTTTATTCACTCTGACACCTTATGGAGACTAAAAGTAGACAAACAATTCCCAGTGTGAATCACTCTGGTTTTATTGACATTTAGAAAACAGTTGGGGGCCACTTGGCACCCTGTTGGGGGCCAGGTTTGGCCCCATAGGCCGTAAGTTGTGTACCACTGCAGTACAGTGACTGTGTGTTTCTGTCTTCACGCCTCCACTCGTGTTTGTTCGTGTGTCAGTCGGCCACCTCGTCTCTGTGCTCGCTGCGCGGCAGCCGGCAGCAGCTGAAGAGGGAAGGCAGCGAGCTCATGGACTTCTTCTGTGAAGACAGAGAGACGTTCAGACTGGACGACTGCTTCAGCATCTTCAACACCTTCTGCTGCAAGTTCTCTGATGCTGTCAAGGTACAAGTTGCAAATAGTTTTTTCCCCATGTTTTTGAAATTTGCACAAGAAAAGTGATGTTGCTGCAGGTTTTAAAGGGTTAAGTACGGTAGAGTGTCCCTGCAGCCACTTTATACAGAGCACAGCGGACCTCTGCTGCCACCTGCTGGTCAAAGACAGACACAGCAGCCGTGAAATGATGCTAAATTAAATTATTTCTTCATGAAGGAGAACACGGAGAGGGAGGCGAAGGAGGCGGCGAGGCGCCGGAGGATACAGGAGCTGGAGGAGCAGAAGAGGCACTCATGGGCCGGTGGGGAGGAGGTGATGTCACACACACACACACACACACACACACACACACACACAGGAAATACAAATACACACAAACCAGAGCCAAAAATGTTTTATTGTGAAGTAACTTTGCACTCAAAAGTAATGTGACTTGGTAACTTGCTGCATTAACCCTATAATATCCATAGGGTTTTATGACTTTGGAAGGCATGTTTTCTTAAAAAATCACCAAAAATTTTTAAGAAAACAAAAATTTACAACAATTTAAAAAAAAAATTGCCAGAAAAATTAAAATTCACAAAAAAGCATTCAAAGAAAAAAAATAGCCGAAAAGAACTTGCCAGAAAATTAAAAAAATAAAATAAAATACACACAAAAAAATCATTACCCCCCCATCAACCCTTGGGCCCGCATATTTGGACGGCACGTTTTCTTTCTGGTGATTTCTTTTTTTCCTGCAGAGGTCCAGGCTTACCCCCAAATATCTTCAAATTCTAGAAACACTGTTGGTTTTTACTCATCACACTTTATTCTTGTTTTGTTTTTTGTTTTTTTGCTTCATTCTGCTTTAAGTCCTCGTGTTATTTACAGTTTGTGAAATGAGTTTGAATATTCGGGCATTTCTCTGATGTGCGGACCTTTAACTGGACTGGAGAAATCTGGATTCAGTGTCTGGACCAGTTGGGAACCACTACTTTAAAGGGTTTAACAAAATGCAAAATATTAAATAAAAAATAAGCTGCGTGGCTGATAATGACTGTGACTCTGTCGCAGGTCGCTGGAGCTTTCGGGCTGCGCTGCAGCAGCGAGACGGACATGTCATCCGCCGTGTCACGACACGACGGCGCCGGGCTCCTGATGGAGCTCCTGACCCCAAAGTGCCGCCCCCGCTCGCCCCTGAACAACTCCAACAGTCCTCTGGGGCGCTCCGGGAGCTTACGACGCTCCCGCCACTCTCCGTCCAGCTCGCCGTCCATCGCCGCTGACCGTGAACTGAGCACGCTCCTGGGGATGGTGACCCCTGAGCACAAAGAGGCAAGGACAGCTTTTCTATCACCTGAACTTAAAAGTCCAGGACTGTCCCCTCAGACACTGAGGGTCCCGACACGCAGCTTCCCCCAAAACCAGCAGCCTCACGCCGCCTCCACGCCTTCTTTGAGCGCACAGAATCATACAACCGCCACTTACCTCAGCGATGACGCTACGCACACTCGAGTGAACGCCACAAGTAAAGTCAAAACTACCTCCGATTCCAACCAGCAACCCAACAACAGCAAAGACAGAACGCTTTCGGACCTTCAGTCTGGTTCCAGGAAAGAACTCGCTAGAACAAACAAAGCTGATCTGGAGTTTAGTGGACGCAGCGCCGGCGTTGACGAGGAGCCCGAACGCAGCGCCACAGGAAACATGTCAGTGGTTTTAGAGAAATGCACGCTGGTGCCTGAGCTGAAGGTGTTCGACGAGGTCGGTCACAAATACACGAGTCGCCTCCATGAACGGGACGATGTGGTGATCATAGATTTGGAAGATGAGGAGAGATCGGAGTCACGGCGAGAGGAGGAGGACGGACGGGAGGACACGGTCGTTGTTTGGTGCGTCACGGGTGTGTGCGAGGTCGCTGAGGACCTCGCTGACAATGCACAAACTCAGCAGAATCAGAGCGGGAGTGACAATCAGGTGGCAGTTTCTGCCCCAGCCAATCGCACGCCTTCAGAACCTCAGCCGGCCAATGAGAAGCCAGTGCCTGTACCCATCAGCAGCCAACCGGTGCCTGTCTCCCGCTGTAATGACCCGTCACCGGTTTCGTCCTCAAGGTGGCGCCCAGCAGAGCCTGCATCGCCGCCAGGTGCGTCTGAGGAAGCGGCGGATCATTTAGATGAAGCAGAAGGTTCCACCAATGAGAAGAGAGACGTGGAGGTCGTCCAAGAATTATCAAACGACAGGAGCAGAAACGAGGTCACTTCCTGTCAAACAACCAATGAAAACACAACTTCTTCCACCAATAGGAAGCCGGAAAGTTCCTCCAAATTGTCCGCCAAGAACGTCCCTACCTCTAAATCTCGACCCGCCGCGACAAAACCCGGCGGCGATAAAAGCAAGCCGATCCGCACTCTCACCAGCTCCGAGAACCAGGGCATGAGGCGGGTCGTGCCGATCTCCAGGCCCAGCCGAGGGGCTCCGTCTCTGGGCAAACGCTCCGAGAAGCCTCCCAGCCTCCAGCGGGGCTGTTCCAGCACTGCAGCAACAAACGCCTCCAACCTCAACACCGCCTCCGTCCGGCGAGGAGAGCGGCCGTCGACTGCGCCTTCCTCCCGGCGCTCCAGCATTCAAAAGCAGCCGGACCTGAAGGAGGTTTCAGGTATTCCGAACCAGGACTTGCAGAGGAAGCCGTCCATCCGGAAGCCATTAACGAAACCGAAACCTCCGCCGGAGGAGAAGATGTGTCGCTCCACGCTGCGGGCGCTCGCCTTAGGAGGCAGCGTCAGCGCTCCTGTGACTCCTTCGCACAAAGCCGCCACCCCATCGCCGCTTCCAGGTTTTGCCCGGAGCACTGCGTCCTCCTCTTTCAGACGCACCGCCCTCGCTCCTGCTGCCCCTTCACCCCGCACCGCCTCTGACTTTCCAAAGACCTCCTCCTCTGTCGCCACATCTTTCACCCGAACAGGCTCGCTAAGAGTCTCCGCCACCTCCAGATCCTCCGATCTCCACAGCCCGTCCTCCTCCTCCACGCTGAGGAGGACTCAGAGCATCAGGGCGCCTCCTCGCTCGCCGCTCCACGACTCACAGGCTCCCCCTAAAGGCCACAAACGCAACGACAGCGGCACCTTTTCCGACAAGTCGACGCACTCCAGAGACTCGGGCAAGTCCAGCAGGCCGAGCTGGAGATAACAGGAGAAACGAGGAGTCCAAACGGCGTCTCCTGCTCTGTCCGTCTTTAGTGGACGTGTCAGAGGACGCATTCCATTATGAAGTATAGACTCCGATTCATGCGGGAAAAATGGAAAAGCAAAAAAATCAAGTTTATTTGAAGACATAACGGAGTAGTCACTCTGTAATCTCAGTGTGATTAAGGTCCGTAACTAACACGTTCGTTTTTTTATATTGCGTTAATTGCCGGCCGACATTCCCGCCTTTAAGAGGCTGAACTGGGCTCAGTTTTAAAGCTGCACTGGTGATACTGGTATCATATGAAACTAGAAGACCTGAGGAATCCAGTGGTACCAACCAGGTCGTGTTAGCCTCTCAGTAACTAAATAACGCTTTAAATTTAGGCTAAATTTTGGCGATGTAAAAACGGTGTGTTTATTTCACGGGGTCCCTTGACCTCTGACCTTCAGAAGGAAAACGGGTCTGTGGGTACCCATGAGTCTCCACTTCACAGATATTCCCAATTTATGTCAGTCCCACGCAGTTTTTTGCTGTCATTTGATTCCTAATCAAGACAGTCTGGTAATAATTGCTTTACCTCGTCAATATGGACTTCATAACTGTTTCTTAATGCAAAATAAAAGAATTGAAAACGTGATTTAAAAAATGCCATAAATCCCAATTATCTTTTTCAATTCAAAATTTTAAAAAATAACCCTTTGACAGCCCAAGTTCCAGTTTAAAGCACAGACACTCAGTACGTTAACGTGATGAAAACCTGTAATTTCTGCAGTGTTTCTGGTTAATTTTGACTGAATCTCATCTTTTTCTCGTCTCTGATTTAACTTTATTTCAAATCTTAAATTTGATTCTGCACCTTTAACGTCACTAACCGAGCTGAGGAATCTCTGTACGTGTGGCCTGATTTAAAATAAAAAATCATTGTATTTAAAAGAAATTTAGATAAATCACAGAGAATCGTGAAGTTTTGAGTGATTAGTTTAGACGACGAGATTTTTTTTTTTAAAAAGTGTCTCTGATTCAAACCAACAGTGTCTGACTGACAGGAAAAAAATCTGCAGTGCCAACTTTGTTCATATGAAGATATTTGTATGTTTATGTATCTTTATTTATGTATGTAAGAAGTTAATATTTGATATATAATAATATAATCTACTAATTAATAAAGTGTTATTCCTTCAACACGCTGCACTGTTTGTCTTCACCGAAAATCATTCAATCTTTTTTTCCCCCTTTAACACCTTTAAGACTCATCAGCCCAACTATTATCAGAAACTGAAACTAAAATGAAAATACACATTAAACAAAATACTGTTAATTAAAACAAAGTAGATTACTTGAAAACAAAAGTTTTTTTCTTTTGATAATTGTTAATTATGTTTTGGAATCAGCCATTTGTTTCTGAGAATTAATATAAATTATTAAATAGAAATAAAATTTTGAGAAAAAAATTACAAAGTTGGCAAGCACAGCAGGTTTTGGCTTCCGTACTAAACTCCCTTTGATGATTATCATCCAGGGAGATCCCTGAGTCTTAAATTAACTTTGACGGGTTTCTGAAGAAGTTAACAAACTCAGTCAGTTCCTGTTTCCACAGTCAGGAAAGCTCTGCAGAAGCAAGCAAGAAATAATTTTTCCTATAAATCAGTTTTCATGTCGCAATTTAAAGACAGCGACAGTATCTCAGCGCCATGCAGAAGTGTTCACCCCCTGCTCTTTTTCCTTTTTTATTTAGATTTGTTTTGGTAATAAGCCTAATTTGTTGCATCAAGTCGAAGTCGCAGGGGCATCGCTTATCAGTATTTTTGTTTAAGAATTTTTTGTTTTGTTTTACCTGACCAAATTCAACTATTTTGTGTAGATCCATTACAAGAAAAACTTTAAAATGCAGGTTTTTAAAGCAACAAAATCAGAAAAACATGCATAAAGTTATATATCTCCATCTATAATGATTTTTGGGGGATTTTAGGATATTTCTTAAATTTTTTTCTAGGTTATTTTTAGGATTTCATGATATTTCTAGGATTTTAGGATGTTTCTCAGATTTTACAATATTTCTCTTATTATAAGTTGTTTCTAGGGTTTTAAAACATTTATCTGACTTTGGGACATTTCTAGGATTTTAGGACCTTTTTCGGATCATAGGATATTTCTTGGATTTAAGGAGGCTTTAAGAATCACTATATTTTTATTGGTTATTGGTTGATTGCCATCTGGCACCCAGTCAGGGGCCCTTATTTGGCCCTTGGGCCACATGTTGAGTATCAGTGAGTCATTTTATCATTCTTTTTAAATGATTATATATGGTCTATTAATTCTTTGCAGGACAGTGAGATTTTTCCGTCTTTGTGGCTGAAACACAGAAGAAAAGAGAAGGATTTTAAAAATAGAGAATGAAAAAAACAGTTAGGATGTGACTTCACTGACAAACAATGACATAAAACTGAAAGTAACATTTCGGCCGTTCTACTTTCTGTTGAAATGGAGGATTTCCTCTCAGACCTGTGACCTTCAGATATATCGCCAACTGTCTGACAACTTCAGAGTATAAAGAGGAAATGAAAATCACAATCTAATGCTGACAAATCTGATTCATTTTCCTCCAGAGAGGCAAGCAAGTGTTGTGTCTCTGTGCCAGCTGTGTCTTTATTGTGTCTTTGTGTGTCTTTGAGGTCATTTTGTTTCTGTTTCTAGTCAGTTTGAGTCCCAGTGAGGTCAGTGCATGTTATTTTTTACCCTTTGAAAGCGGCTCAAAAAGAAATGACACAAAAATTAGCAAGAAATTAATGAAGTAAAAAGTTGCAAGAGACTTACCGGAAAATTTGCACAAAAAAAATAAAATAATTTTTTTTAATTTTTAAAAAGAAAGAAAACACGACCTGAATAATACAGTGATACGGATAATCATATCTCTCTGGATCATAATTTTAAATATATAATTATGAGCATTTTAACAACAATTAAAACTCTCATATTTTTATAATATGGGAAGAAATGTTCTACAAATTTCAAAATTAATAGATTTATAAAACTTGAAAACCTATATTTATAGCTAATTATCAGAATTAAATATTTACAGAGCTGTTTTTTGTTTTAATTTTCTTTTCTTTTCTTCTCACTTTCACGTCATTTCCTTGTAATTTTTATTAACATCTTGCTAATTTTGGGTTCATTTCATCTTTATTGCTTTTTTCAAGTTTCAAAGGGTTAAAGGCTTAATTGAAATTTTGCCTCTCAGGAAGCCAAAATATTATACCTGGTAACTTCCATGCAGCTACAGCGGAAAGAAATGAAATAAAATGAGATATTTTCCCTTATTTTACTCTCAAACAGTGGATTTGGGGCCCCGAAAGATTTAACCACTGATGCACACGTGACGCATACAGAGCCGAATGTTCCCCTTCCCAAATTTATTTTATTTCCTAATTAAAAATAGTTCAGACAAAACTTGGCTATAATGAAATGTTGGATATGCCCTTCAGTGTAAAGTACAGTCACATCCGCTCCTGCTGCTTTACGTCATCTTCTCTTGTTTTTCTATATTTCCCAAGTGTCTCCTTCATTATTGTAATCACTTTTTTCTCGTCTCTTCTTCCTGTCATGTTTCCCATCTGTGTGTTTGCCTCCAGTGTGACACAAATATACACGTCAACAGCGCTTTAAAAATAATAATATGTTCATAAGATTCATTATCGTCTCTGTTATGCAGCTGGTCTCCTCCTCTGGAGCTCCTGAGCGTCAGTTTTTACAATTTGTGGCAATTTGCATTTATACACCAATACTAATACATACTTTTATCAATGTTTACAGAGAAACAACAAAACAAAATGAAGTTCCAGATGTTTCATACACTAATAATCATTGTATTTATGCCAACACAAAAAACAAAAACAATGTTGCAAACATTTTATTCACGATACTTATCATACCTTGGTTTTTAAATATGTTTATATGAAAACAAAACAAACCATAAACGGACCAAAAACAACATTAAAGTTTTTCATACACAAAAATCACAACTGTTTTACACATGATTACACAAACACACAAAAAATCTGAACATTTCCAAATAATGATCATACATCAGTTTTACATGTATTTACGCTTCAACAATGGAAATAAATAATACAATTTTTTTTAAAAATACTACTACACAGTATTTATCAAACCTTAATTTTACATGTTTACACAAATGAATACAAAACAGAAATATTTCGTACACAATAATTATCATACCATATGTTTTTGCATGTTTACACAAAGACAAACACAGAAACAAAATCTTCCAAATTTTTCATACACAATAATTATCACACGTTTTATATATTTTTACACAAAGACAAACACGGAAACAAAAACTCCCAAATTTTTCATACACAATAGTTTCCACACGTGTACATATGTTTAGACCAAGAAACAAAAGAGAAAAGAAAACAAAAACAAGCATCTGGGCGTTTCTCAGTCTGGTTAAACTCTCAGTAATGCTCTCACAGGGAAAGGTGTGTGAGGTGTGTGAGGTGTGTGTGTGCGGTGTGTGTGTGAGGTGTGTGTGTCGGTGTGTGTGCGGTGTGTGTGTGAGGTGTGTGTGCGGTGTGTGTGTGTCGGTGGTTTCCCTTCGTTTGGTTGGTGCCTGAGGTTTCACTTTCCAAACACTAAAAAATTCCCAAGTGGGCAGTCCGATGTCTCTGATGGTATTTAAGATGAGATTCAGCTTCAAACTTCACACTTGTGATAAAATCTTCTCCAGAAGAGACGAGATTTATTTTTTCTGGCGTCTCGACCGAAGATGAAACCGACGATGTCCCGCGTCCTGAACGTGTTTCTGCTCCTGGCCGTCCTGGTCTGCGTCTCCAAAGCCCAGCGTGAGTTTTCAAATCAGTGTCTAAAAGTCTAACGATGTGAATTTTATTTCATGTTTTTATTTATAGCTGTGCGCAGAAATCTGTACATTTGTGAAAAGCTTTTAATCCTTAAAAAAAAACGAGCGAATTTCCTGGATTTCTTTAAAAAAAAAAAAGAAAGAACCCAAAAAAATTAAAATAATAATAATAATAATAATGCAAGACAATTACCAGAAAATTGTCATGAGTAGATAAATAAATAAAGGAAGAAAAGTAAAACAAACAAACAAGCAAAAATAAAACAAGGAAATGACCTGAAAAAGTGATTAAAAATGCTAATAATTCTGTAATATGAATGTCAACATGTACCCTAATTATAATAATTATAACTACAGTCTTTTTAAACATTGTTCCCAGGCTTTTAAAAGGCAAGTTTCTATTTTCTAACTAATTTCTTTTATAATTAATGGAACTTTTTTTTCATGTTTTTAAAATAAATAATTTGCTCAGCTCAGTGGGCAACTTGGTGAGAAATGTTCCACCAATTTTAGAAAATTATTCTTAAATTATTCTTAAAAAAAGAAACATGTTGAGGGGAAAACAGGAAAAAGAAAAGTATATTTAAAATTATGCCTCAGGATTATTATACATTTTTAAACACTTTTTTTCCAGATCCAGATTTCCCCCTTGTTTGTAAAAACTAATTTTCAGATCATTTTCTTGTACTTTTTCTTAATTTCTTGTTAATTTTTGTGCAGTTTCTTCTGTCATTTCTCATGGCTCGAGCTGATTGGCTCAGGTTTCCAACAAATAAATGAAATGTGTCTCTTGTGTCTTTGTCTCTGCAGTGGACCACCAATCAGGACGGTGTCTGTGTAACCGAACCCACAACAAAATCAGATCGATGTTAGACATTCAGGAAGTCAAGATCTACAAGGCAAACATCTTCTGCAACAGACTGGAGATTGTGTAAGATATCTTCAGTTAACTAACGATATCTGTAATTAACCCTTTGAAACCTGGATCAACGTCAGTTTTCTTATGCTGCGTTTAGACGCCTTTTACAAGCTGTTTGACCCTTTGACACCTCAACACACTGGCTTCATTTATTCAATTTATTTAAAAAAAACATGGAGAAAAAGGGGAATGAACAATGTACTACAGTGTAAAAATACTGCATTCAAATTATTATTTAACTCTTTGAAACCTGCACAAACCAGCTTGATTTCTCAGCAAGAAAACTTATTTGGCCAGAAAAAAATGGTTTTAATAATAATAATTGTAATAAAATAAAAAATATATAAAATAAGTACATTTATATGTTTTATTTTCAGTATTTTTAAGGCCTTTTTTCTTGTTTTATTCAACTTTTATTTATTTATGTATTTATTCTCTTTTTTTTGTCCATCAGTGTCATCACTAAACGCGGCCCTCGTTACTGTCTGAACCCGCAGCTGGACGCCATGCAGAAACTGCTGTCTAACATCATGTGAGGAAATAAATCTCATTTTTAAAATAATCCGTCAGTGATTCAGAAGATTTGGCAGAAAAAGCAGTTATTTTTCTTGCTGTTTTATCGTATTTAATGTTTGTTTTTCTTATTTTCATCTCCAGGAAATCAGAAATTCACCAGAGCCCGATCAACTGACCCACACAGCTTTGCCTCCTCAGACGACCTCTGACCCCCAAAACAAACGCAGCTTCAACGAATGTCGACATGAAACTTTTTAAAATAATCTGTATAACTTCTATTTATACGGATGTGCACATATACAGTTTGTCTGTTTTATTTTATTTCCTTTTATCTGTATTTGTAAATAGTTTTGTGAGTTGTGAACCAAGTTTTCTGCATTTTGATAATTTAAAATATTAATAAAAATAATTTAAATCTAAGGAGCATTGAGTAACTGTTTTTATTCCAAGTCTGATACAGTATAATTATATTATCAAATATATATATTTTATCCTTCTTGCCAATGTTGCACATCTTTGTTTTGTATTTTTAATCCGTTTAGTCTGACTTTTTCTTAACTATCTGATTATGATTATGATTATTATTAATGATTTTAATTATCTTAAAGAATACTTTTATAGTATTATTTTTTTTTATTCTTATTATTATCTCTGCGTTGTAACACATTTTATCAACATTTTCCTAGTTGAGGTGTTAAATTATAATTATAATATAATTTATTATTATTATTGTTGTTTCTAACAGTTTTTATTACATTTCTTAGTCCTCATTTTTATTCTGACTAACTAATCATTATTTTCTTGTCTTTTTAATCTAGTTTTTATCTCTCTTTGATAATTTTTAAATCTCCTTTATGTCATTTTTTATTGTCTTGGGTGCATTGCTATCAAAATTTTTAATTGTTTTGATTTTTATTTTTAACTTTTCTTATCCCCAGCACACTACAAATAATAATAAAAATTATTATTATTATTATTATTATTATCATTATTATGTTTTTATATATTTTAAATACTGTTATTAAGAGTTTTAAATAAATACTTTTTAACGAAAATATCACCGAGGGGCGCGTGACCAAAACATCCATGCGCGTGACCCGCGCGCGTGACGTCATCAAGCGTCGCCAAACAAAGCTCCATGTGCAAGACAAGCGAAGAAGAAGAAGAAGAAGCGGCGGAGGGAAAAACTTTCTTGTGTTGTTTTTTAGTTTTTTTGGACCAAAGTTTGTCGATAAAACCCAAAAATCGGCAGCGGCGAAGTTTAACTCGAGGAATATTTGTTGGATTTTGAGCTAAAACTCTTAAAGAAGAAGAAAAAGGCGAGAAAAGAGAGAAGAGAAGAAGAAATCCCGGCGTTTAAAGTTTAAAGTCCGGAGCCGAAAATGTGTTTTTAAAGGTAAAAAGAGTTTATTTTTATCTGTAAACTTAGAGGATTTTACTCTGTTTTAAGTGTTTCAGTGAGGTTTAGCTGTTAACTGGCGCTTATATTAAACGTTTTAAGACGAATACACAACAATAACACTGAAATACTGCAGTGGTACTTCGTGAATACTACAGGAGGACAGACATTAATACTCAGTACTCAGGTACTTTACTGGAGTATTTATACTACACTGTACTCTGTTTGGAGTAAAAGTCCTGCACTGAAAATCTTACCGAAGTAAAAACAGTATTTGAAGAAGTATGCAGCGCCTTTAGGAGTACTATGGTGTAAAAATACTGCATTCAAATTATTATTTAACCCTGTGAAACTTGATTTTTTTTTTATACAAAAAAATATGGGAAAAAATGACCCAGAAATTACATAAAAATAGCATAAATAAGTAAATAATTTAATAAATAAAAACAAATTAAAAGTAAAAAAAAAAAAAGGCACAAACTTGCTTAAAAATAGTAACCTGTAACATTTTAAATATATAATTAAGATGATTATTAATATAGCTTTTTGGGCATCCCCTATAATTTGCTTAATTTACTAATTTCTTGCAAGTTATTATTGTTATTATTGTTAATTTTATAATTGTGCTTAGAGGAGGAGTGACTGATAATATCAAAAAAGGCTGATAAAAATAAAAAAATAAAAACAATTTTTAATTTTATACCAATGTATTCCAGATAATAAAAATTATTTAAAATAGATTTAAAAACAACATTAACAGTAATAAAAAAATGTTAAAAAGAGTGACATTAAAAGTAGATTATTGGGCCGGGTTAAAGCAATAAGCAAACCAGCAAGAAATTACTAGATTAAAAAAATATTTTTAAGAACTTTATACCATTTTCATGAAAACAGACAAAATTATCAAAAAAAAAGACAAATGAAAATTGTTTAAAATGTGACAAACAGTCGCTGATGTTGTTGATTTGTGTCTTTTTAAGGATGCGTCTTCATGCTGCTGCTGTGTGACGAAGGACAGATGGACGAAGAGCGTCAAGAGAGGAGAGAGGAGGAGGAGGAGGAGGAGGAGGAAGAGGAGGAGAGGACAGGTGGACGGAGAGAGAAAACCAGAACGCTAAAAACTTCACCGAGGAGGAGAGAGGACGAAGAGGACGATAAAGTGACAGCAGGACACACTCCGATCTCCGCCTCCTCCTCCTTCACCTCCTTTCCTTTTCTCTCCTGCCGAGAAAGAGGAGGAGGAGGAGGAGGAGGAGGCGAGGACGGAGAGGAAGACGAGGTCAGAGTCTCCATAGTCACCATCGAGGACGAGTCCTGTCCGTCCGAGCCTTTTGGCACCGCCCACCTGGTGACGGCCAATCAGATCACACGGACAGAGGACGGAGGAGACGGAAAAGAGGAGGAGAAAGAGGAGGAGGAGAAAGAGGAGGCAAACTGTGGGGAAAAAGAGGAGGAAGAGGAGGAGAAAGCAGAAGTGACGTCTCCTTCGCTTCACCTGCAGATCCAGGTAGGACTGATCCGTCTCGTCCTTTTGGTTTCATTTGTTAAAAAGACGGAAACGTTTATTTTGGTTTTTATTTTTATTTTTTCGCCGAGGCCGGAGGAATTCTGTTTTCGGGATTTCTGTTCATGAAGGAGCAAAGAACAACGAGAAAAATTCAAAAAAGTAACAGTACACAAAAATGAAAATAAAGGATAAAAACAGAAGAATGAAAATAAAGATGAGAATAATTACCACGATGGCAACTAGAGTCCTCAATATACCTTTTATATTAAAATCTGATCAAACATTAGATCAATAAAAGGGCTAAAAAAATACAATAAAATAAGATAAATAGGCCAATAAAAGATAACAGGGATAAAATAATAAAAGAGAACATGGAAGTAAAACAAAAAATAACAATAGATAAATCGCTAAACCAGTAAAAGTAAAAACACACCGAATTAAAAATAAAATAAAATACAAAATAAAATTTAAACAAAAAGTAAAAAATGAAATAAAATACAAAGAATTGAAATGATGTGAAATTAAAAAAAGTTAATTAAATTAGAATAAAATAATACTCAAACCAGATTTTAGGCTTAAATTCACCCTGACAGTCTGAGTGATGTTTGTGGATCAGCCAGCAGGTGGCGACATTACTCACTGTATGAATGACACTACAGAGACATTTACAACACACACACACACACACACACACACACACACACACCTGGCTCTGTGTGAACTGTGTGTTTGTAGCATTCAGGTAGTAGCTGACGATGTCAGCGTCTGTGTGTGTGTGTGTGTGTGTGTGTGTGTGTGTGTGTGTGTGTGGCGTTCAGGTGCCATTGTGTCTCCTGTTTTGTCGTCTTTGTAAACAAGCTGAACACCAGCTGCTGTGTGTGTGTGTGTGTGTGTGTGTGTGTGTGTGTGTGTCTGTGTCTGTGTTGGAGGTCGAGTGTGTGAAACTGTGTGTGTGAAAGTGTGTGAGTTCTCCTTTTTCTTTTACAATGAAAAATGCTACATTATAGAGGTTAAATCGTATTAATATTACCCAATAATAATAATAACTCTTATAAAACAGTTAAATAATAGTTAGATTAAAAACTAGGTAAAGGAATTTAAGGTGGAATTTAAAAAGCTACTGAGGCAAAAGCTTATGAGAAAGGCCACAGATTCATTCATTCATACAGATCATAATAAAATATAAATTAATAATAAAATTAAATAATGAAAAATATTTAAAAAATAAAAATAATAAATAATAATTAGAAAGATCACACAAATAAAAAATAAATTAAAAAAAATATAACCCATTCCAACAAAAGTAAATATAATTAAAATAATAAAAGCAGTAAACTCAAAATGTTAATGTTAAATGTTAATAAAATAAAGCATTAAGACATTAAAACATAATTTAAGAGACAAATTTATTTAGATTAATAAAAATAAAATAGACGACATAAAGGCAAGTCTATAAGAACAGATCGATGTCAAATTCACATTTAGATTTCAGCCTTCAATATGACAGAAGTATAAAATAACACAAAATTAAAATACTCAAGTTTAGTGCGCACACACTCACACACACACACACACACACACACACACACACACACACACACACACACACACACACACACACACTGACAGACAGTAGGGGTGTGTGTGTGTGTGTGTGTGTGTGTGTGTGTGCAGGAATTCGCAGCAGTGAACATTCCTCAGATTCCTCCATCGGGATCATGGGATATGAAGTCTCCTCCCATGGGAACTGTTAGCTTAACGCGCACACACACACACACACACACACACACACACACACACACACACAGATATAGTTATGATGGGATGTATGAATATTAGTTTATATGTCGTTCTCTCTGCGGCCGCTAGAGGCTGTTATCACACTCAAAGCTGATTATTGAAGATCAGATTTGTTTTTCGTGTGTGTGTGTGTGTGTGTGTGTGTGTGTGTGTGTGTGTGTGTGTCAGACAGATTGGAAAAAACTGGGGCACTAATCTGGTGAGACGCGCTCTGTAATCTAAGAGCATTTTTGTCTAGATTACTACATATTGGGGAGCACACACACACACACACACACACACACACACACACACACACACGCTGTGGCGTCAGATGTCCGGTGTGAACAGAGGCACATTAGAGCTGCAGTGGTATGTTCGGTATGTGAACAAACACACACACATTTAATTTCTTAAAGCGGCGCTGGAAGAAGAACTCTACGAGTAAAAGTACATTTACAACACAGTAAAAATACTACAGAGAGTAGCATCATGAGTGGTAGTGAGTAGAGCAAAGCATTGTGGGATTCTGAGTCTCTTTCGAGTTTCAGGTTTATATCCAGTCCAGGTTGAAAAGACGGGGGAACGTAACCGTTTTGATGGCTGGCGTGGGAAACGGATCACGTATGGTTTTGTTTCTGAAATCAGTTAGGGGATAAAATATAATAAAACACAATTTTGTTCTTTAAAATTCACCAAAAAATTTAAAGGATAACGAAATGAAAAATCAAACATTCTTAAATTAAAAAATAAATAAATAAAATATATATATATATATATATATATATATATAAAAAAAAAACAAAATTAAAAATGAAATAAAAATAAACAAAATTCTTAAAAATGTCTTGCTGTGATAAATGGTAAAGTTTTTGATAATCTTTAAAGAAAAAAATATCGCCACAGATTTTTAAAGAAAAAGAAAGAAAATCACGAAAAATGAAAATAAAATAAAATCACCAAACTTTTTAAGGAAACAAAAAGTTGCCCAAAGTTTTTCTTTTAAAAAAATACCCAAAAATGTAAATGTTTGTACAATTACATAATTAATATATAAATTACTGGTGCATTATTTTTACATTTACATACAAACAGAGCGTGAAAACGGCCCGAAATATTGATTTGGATCCAGCTTTGAGAGATAGTGTGTTTCATGGATTCATCACACACACACACACACACACACACACCTTAACACACCCTCATATTGAGTGTGTGTATGTCTCTGTGTGTCATGGGTGTGTGTGTGTGTGTGTGTGTGTGTGTGTGTGTGCACGAGGTCACATTCCAGCTCCGGGCAGCTTTCCAGACAGTTAGGTCCACCACGCCGATCCCGCCGAGTCAGCGCACTGCACACACACACACACACACACACACACACACACACACACACACACACACACACACATTCCTCGAGCTGCGGCAGCATTCCTGGAGTCTTGTGCTCGTCAGCAGGACGGAGGTTTGAACCTGCGACCTTCCGGTTACAGTCGAGTCTCTCTGCGGCTGAAAATTAATTATATTCTCTGACAGCCGCAGTTTAACTTTGACGGACGGGAACGTTTCAGCCTGAACGTGTTTTTTTTTTAAACTTGATTTGATTCGAGTCACGTTTTCAAACTTTTGCTGACATTTTCAGTTATATTACATATTTAAACGAAGCCTCTCTGGGGCTGCGTCCACCGAAACGCTTTTTCGCTGAGGCCAGCAAATTTTAATTTAATTTTTTTAAAATGGGAGCGCTGCAATACATTAACGATGGCAGTGATGAGGTTTTTTTCTGGGCGCTGAGAATTAAAAAATATTTACTTTTAAACTATTTTTTAAAACTATTTAATGTGTATTTTAATGTAACATATGTTAATGTACACAATTTATTTATTGGAGCGTTTGTTTGTTTTTTTTAAATCTCCAGAGATTTTTTAAGAATTAAAAAAAAAATCCTTATTTTATAAAAAATATTATTTGCCAGAAAAATATGACTGAAAAACTATTATTCTTTATTTATTATTTATAATTTATTATTTATGTATTCTTTTATTGTTTATTTTTCCTATTTTTAGATAATTTTCTATTTTTTTTTTAGTAATTTTTTGATCATCTTCAGGCCATTTCTTGTTAAGTTGCTCTTTGCCTTCTCCCAAGAAATTCAGCCAATATGCTCCAGTTTCAAAGTGTTAATCTGAATAATTTTCGTTTTATTTGTGGCACCTCGCTTAGCAGATAATGGTGCACTCTCTTTTTTAAATTTAATTTAATTTTTAAATTTTTTTTACAGTAATAAAACATGATGTGTGTGAGGATTGTTGAAATTTTGAAAATCCAACAATACTTTTTCTTTTTAAAGTTCATAGCTGCGATAAATTGTGTAATTTTAGTGATTTTTGAGGAAAATATTTGGACTAAATGTCTGAAAAATCTCCCCTTTGAATAGAATATATGTGCGGATGAGACCTTGTACCTTGTACGATATTTGTTTGGACTCCAACATAAAAGTGAGTCCCGTGTCCGTTCACACATGAGAAACGTGTGAACGAGGTTTCGTGTCTCCGGAGTCGATTTCTAGCTGTTGAATCCTGATTTCTCCCCTGAGAGCGTTTGCAGCTTCGACACGCTGCTACTCGTTAAAATATACATGAGCACTAAGTCCCGAACACCCGGCAACACTCGCTGCATCCATTATTGATGAACACACACACACACACACACACACACACACACACACTCTGCAGCCGCGGTGTTTGTTTGTGTTGTACAGAGCCTGTTTCATTGCTGCATTGCACCTCTGTAACGTGTCCCTCTGCAAACACGGCGACCTCTGCGTTTAGATCCTCGCTGCTCGCCGTCTCGCTGTCTCGTTACCGTCAAAACACTCAGATCTAAAAGTCTTCACGGGTCCATTCGGTTCAATGGTGAAAAGAAAACGACCTCAAAATTAGTTGGAAAAAAAGTGAGGGCACTTTGTAAAATGTAAAAAAAAAGGGGGGGAAATTGTCCAGAAAACAATAAAAAAGTATATATGAAAGAAAAAAATATATATATTTTGACATAAAATACTGAAAAAATTATTGGATGTTATTTTCAAAAAAATATTATATAAATATATTTTTTCTTTTAAATAAGGAAAAACTTAAAAAAAAATTTTTAAATGTTACAGAAAATAAATAAATAAATTTAGATAAACTAATTATCTTGTTTGCTTTTTTAAAAAAAGTTTTTTTTTTGCTTTCTTTCTGTCTTTCTTTTTTGCTTATTTTCAGGTCGTTTTGCTTACCTTTTTACTTATATCTTGCCATTTTTTGGGGGTCATTTCTTGTCAAGTTGCTCACCGCCGCTTTTCCGTGTTATTGAAAGAAATCAAGCCAGTTTGCTCAGAATTTAAAGGGTTAAATATGCAAACATTAACAAACAGTTTAGAGTTAAATAAAACGCCACGATCAAATAAACACGAGCAGAATATTCTTCACCTTTCAGTCGGTGTTTTCTAACATTTCTAATGTGTTAAAAAATCTTTTACTTTGACACACACAGTTCACACAGAGATTCAAAGAGGCAGAAAGGGTTAATTATCTTCGCTCCGGTTCGGTTTTTGTACTCGAACATACAAACTTTGTTAAATTCCAACATTGAATTTCAGCTCGACTTCAAAAAGCACTTTGAACATTGTTGTGCTTTGAGTTCGGAGACCCCTGAAGTTTTTGTGGTTTTTAGAGATTTTGATGCAGAAATTGAGCTGAAGCTGCAGCTGAGACGTTTCTACTGAACTCTACTGAGCAGACACAAAGACGGCTGCCCAAAATCAATCCTGCACACATTCCTCTCATCCTCTCGCAGTCTTTATTGATTCTGCACACACTCACAGGCTAATCCAGCTAACTCTCTTTCTCTCACACACACACACACACACACACACACACACACACACACACACACACACACACACACACACTCACACTCACACACTCAGAGGCCACATCTGCTTCAGTCTTTGAAGTGGTTTCCTCTGTTTCTAGTCTGACAGTAGTTTAGCTCCGAGCATGAAACACACACACACACACACACACACACACACACACACACACACTTTGAGACGTCATTCACCCTCCAACAGGACTCACTCACACACACCAATGCACACACAAACACGCACAGAGTCCTCAAGTGTGGGAACGAGTCAGCTGTTTTAATGCATAGCACACACACGCACACACACACGCGCACACACACACACGCACACACACACGCACACATACACACACGCACACACACACACCAGTTTCAGGTTTTACAAGGCCGTCAGAGGGAGAGACTCAGTGGGTCTGCATACCAAAGAAGAAGAACAGAGAGTTTAAAACACAAACATGAAAGAGTTTTTATAAATACTTTAATATTATTATTGACGTGTTTTTGTGGATAGAACTCATCTACGGCTGAGAAATATTATTTTAACCTTTCACAAGTATTTAAATCTTTGTAACACCAACAAATTGATGAGATTTCTTCAAAAAACACGAAGAAAAAAAGGTATGAAACAACTTGGCAAGAAATTTTCCACAAATTGCAGGAAATTGGTAGATTAAGAAAATTATTTTTTCAGGAAAAAATATATTCATAATTGTCATTTAAAGTAATGTTACAGTGTTATTGTGTAGTTTAAAAGCACTTTTTAAAAAAAATGTTCATTTATTATTTTTTTTAAACTAATTTTCAGTTGATTTTCTTGTATTTTTAATTAATTAATTAATTTACTATTACTAATTTTCAGGTAATTTTCTTGTACTTTTTAAAAAATTTCTTGTTAATTTTGGGGTCATTTCTTCTTTCACATTCTTGCCATGTTTTAGAGCAATCGAGCCAGTTTGCTCAGGTTTTAAAGAGGCTCATAAATCGCAGTTTTTGATGAAATGTGTAAATTCTTAAACATACAGGAGAGGATTTAAGACACGTCTGAATTCAGCGCCTTTTTTGGCGCATTAAAAGTAGACTTCATGGGGAAAAACTGTTTTGAGTTGCATTAGCCTGTACAGGTATACTTCACACTGAGTGTGTGTGTGTGTGTGTGTGTGTGTAACAGGTATAAAAACATCTAAATGAAGACAAACGAGCGCTCTGACTGTCACATCGAGCTGAATATTACCTCCACAGCTGCAGCAGCTGCCTTTATAATGCAGCTGCCTCACACGTTAATACACACGTCATTTAAATTTCATCTCTTGCGAATGTTTTTTTAACACCCAAAACTGAAGCGCGTTTTTTAAACTGAGCTGTGAGAGAAAACAGAGGAGCAGAGGGCTGAAAAAACCGAGAAAAAGATGTAAATTGGAAGCAGAACGAGGGAGAATTTAGATTTATGACAATATGGAGACGGACGGAGGAGCGAGAGAGGAAGGAATTAGTACCAGACGTAAAGGAAAGGAAACAAGGATGGAAAGAGGAAATTAAAAGCAGAGAAGAAGAGAGAGAAAGAGCGTAAAGGCTTTAAAGAAGGACGCAAATAAAAGAGGATGTAAGGACTGATTAAAGGAGCCTGGGGCATTATGGGATGGCTCAGCGGTAGAAACTGATATGATGACACAGAAAGAGATTTACAGATTAACAGGCGCGGGGGTCAAAGGTCATGATGAGGCTGATGGGGGCGGAGCCTGAGGGGTCGGGTTATGGACAGCTGGCGTGGGGAGTTTTTACCTGTTTTCACTCGCAGTAAATTGCTGATTTGCAGCCAAAAACTTGCAAAATTGATTGTGATTTGTTTGGCGTTTAATTAGGAAAGTTTGTGTTTGTTGTAAACAGACAGATCACAGTTTAGATCTGGTGATTAAATGAGGACGAGCTGCAGATTCATCACTCGAGATCTGCAGGTGAAACTCCGGCGGTACGTTGTAGGATTGGAACGCGTACTGAAAGGTGTTTCTAATGTACAGTTTGCAGTACAAAGTATTAGAAACACCTGTCAGCGTGATTCAGTGCAGCACGGCGCTTCACAAACGCAACCTGAAGGCCTCGAAAAATGAAATGCAACCCAAAAGTTTTGGAAAAGTCATGGAATTTAGATTCAAAAACCTGGAAAATAACATTTTTTTCAAGGACCGTCTACTTTTGCAGTTTCTGGCTGTGATGAATAGTGTCAGTTTTAGTGATTTTTTAAAGTAAAACATGTCTTCCAAACCTGATTACCTGCAGGTTTGGAGGACAGGCTTTCTTTAAAAACACCCAAAATTTTAAAGAAAAAAAATTACAGAAATAATTCTTTGAAAACCACCAACAAAATTTAAGACATTTTTTTCTTTAAAAAATGGCAAAAATGATGAAGAAATGCCATTTAAAAAGATATAATAGAAAATTAAATAAATACAACTATTTCAAAGATGGATGTCCTTCCCCTTAAGGTTAAAAATAAAAAACAAAAATCCCTCCCCAGTGCTTAAAAAAACACTGCACAGTCCTTTAGTTTTACCTAAATATTCAGTTCCAGTCCTGTTCTGGTTTCATTATATTTAAAAGTATATTTAAAAAAGCTTTTATATGGTATTAAAAAGATAAGGATAAGTAGTGCCGCTGGCCGCTTTGGGGAAAGTTTGGATGAAGTCTGCAGGTTACATTACAGAGTTTATCTTTCAGCTTCCACCTTCTCTTTGTGTGTGTCGGAGTAAATTTCGGATTGACATCGAATGAGGAGTGATGGGTTTGTGTCGACAGCTCGAGGCCTGCAGGTAAAGAGTTAAAAGAAAGAAAGAAAGGAGGCGGAGAAAGATAGAAGAGAAAACAGCAGGAGGAGGAGGAGGTGAACAGGTGAGAGGGAGGAGGCGTCGTGTGTTTTGTCTCTCCAGGCTCTGGGTGAAGCTTTGACCTCCCAAATTACCCCCCAGCACCTCCTAATGTGTGTGTGTGTGTGTGTGTGTGTGTGTGTGTGTGTGTGTGTGTGTGTGTGAGAGAGAGAGAGAGAGAGCGCCTGTGGGAGTTTCAGTGTGACGACCTTTGAGGTCAATCAGCTGTGAGAAAGCGGCGACCTCCGACAACCTCCTGCTGGGCACGTTTCAATAATGCTCCTGGTCCGTCTGGCAGCGCAGGTCTACAGGTCTGCAGGGCTGCAGGTCTGCAGGGCTGCAGGTCTACAGGTCTACAGGTCTGCAGGTCGACCCTCCACTTTGTCCCAGACTCTAAACATTTGAACGATTATTGGACGGTTTGCTCTGAGCGTTGCTCATCTTCCCTTCGGGATGATTTGTATTAACTTTGGCGATCCTCTGACTTTTTTATCCAGCGCAGTTTGTCTAATATTTTGATTTTTGAGCGACTTCTTCTTTTTCTCAAAAACAATAGATACTCACATTTCACCCGGGGTTTCACCAAATAAGTTCTTGTAAAAATTTAAAATGTGTTGCTTTTTTGTTATTTATGAGAGCGAGAATTGAATTAAATTGAGAAAACACTAAAAGGGGTGTGAACCTAAAAAAAAAAATGCTCGTGGATAAAGCATTTCCGGTTAAAAAAAATTAACATAACTCAAATGTTTGTTACTTTCATTATCATAATAACCAATCAGTTATTAGTTGTTAGTTGTTGTTGTTGTTGTTGTTGTTGTTAATTGTTAAAAACATGTATAGTGACTTTGTCCGTTCTAGAACTCGATACGTCACAACGTTCGATACGATTTCTTCAGAATTCGAATAACAATAACAATAATAATAATAAGAATAATAATAAGAATAATAATAATAATGATAATAATACTTTTTATTTATAAGCCCCTTTCTCAGCGCTCAAGGACACTTTACAGAGATAAAACAATTACAGTTACAGTGCTGCTTCCGACACACACACACACACAGACACACACACACACAGGGTTGCACGCGGCTCCACCCCTCTCGCGCTCTCTCTCACGAGGCAGAGAGAGGCATGTCCCTGCGTGTTCCTGCTGAGGTGGAGCGACGCAGAGTCTGAGCGGAGACAGAGTCAGTCCTCTTCTGTCAGTCCTGAAGCAGCAGCAGCAGCAGCACGAGCTCCGCGCGGACTCACCGCACCGCTCCGTGTCTTTTACCGAATCACCGGATGGATCGTTGACGTCACGCCGCCAAATTCTCGGACGCGCTTCATTTGGATTTTGGGGATTTAATCGGCGCAGATTATATTCTGAGTTGTAATCTAATTCTCGTGTTTGACGGTCTCCGGGAGGCTCGCACCCAGCGGGGGCAGCAGCCATGGGTTTCTACGGCACCTTGAAGCTCATCTTCTACAAAGTGAGTATTGATTATTGGAAGGGTCGATCGATCGGCCGATGTCAGCAGCCGCGCTTCGATCTCCGTTTGCTGTGTCGGAAGTTGTCGCGCAGGAATTGAAGGTTGTCAGGCTCGCGCAGCACCGGGATGACAAGGCGTTTCTCTCTGACAGCGGAATGCCTCAGTGGCGCGTGCGTGTGTCGGTGTGTGCGCGCGCGTGTGTGTGGACCACTGCGGAACCGGCGGAGAGAGAGACAGAGAGACAGAGACAGAGAGTACTCATTTGATGTCCTTCCCTGCCTCTCTCTCTCTTTGATTGGATTATTGATTATTGATCAGCCTCAGCTGTCTGTACTTTGAGCCTCAGCAGGTAAACACACATAACCAGTGAGCAAGGCAGTGTTGAGGGTTTAAGTACGATGTATTTAGAGGAGAAAACTGCAAATACTTATAAAAAAACTGAATATGTATAAATCAAACAAAAGTTGAGTATCTAATGCTGAAATGAAAACATTTCACGCCCCTAAAAGGGCTATAAATACATTACAGCAGCTGTAAAGTGTATTTTTGGGTCAAACAATTGGCATAAAATGGCGAAAATCTGTGAAAATGAATTAAAAGTTAACCAAAACTTTAGTATCCAATGCACAATATTAATCACAATATTAAAACCTCAACAAATAAAAGTATAGCTCCCCTTCACTGCTAGAAACCAAAGCCAATGGGAATACCACACTGCAGCTCAGTTAAACTGCATTTTGAGGTCAAATATGATGTATGAAACAGAGGAAAATCTATGAAAATGCATTAAAATCAAGCAAAACTTGAGTGTCTAATGTTAAAAATGAAAACATTTCACATCAATAAAATGTCTATATTAGACGGTGCAGCTGCTGTAAACTATTTTTCCATCAAACTTAGTGTTTATAACAGCAAAAGTAAATGAAAACAAACCACAATAAACCAAAACTTTAGTGTCGCAATGCAAATACATCTCTACAGTTACAAATCACAGTATTGAAAACTTCATCAAAGTATACATTGCTAGAAAACAAACCCAAGATGGAAAGCACACTGCAGCTCCTGTAAGATGCATTTTGGGGTCAAATATGATGTATGAAACAGACAAAAATCTACAAAAATGAATTACAATCAAGCAAGACTTAAGCATTTAGTGCATGATGTTCGTCTTTACAACTACAAACCACAAGACTAAGACCATAGAAATTTGCATTTTCTGCTTCCTTAAACCATGAAAAAACAAGGAAAAGACAAATATTACACGCTACTGGTCATACAAACTGCTTTCTTGGGGTCAAATATGATGTATGAAACAGCAGAAATCTGAAATTTTATTGAAATCAAGCAGAACCTAAGCATCTAATGTACATTCATCTTACAAATCATGAGATTGGTGCCATTGAGATCAACAATGAACATAAAACAACAACAAACAACAAAGACAAAAAAGATGGATATTACATGGTACAATTGCAGAATTTGAGGGTCAACTATGATGTATGAAACAGCAAAAATCTATGAAAATCAAGCAGAACTTTGGTATCCAAGGCATGTTTGTCTTTACAGCTGCAAACCACAAGATTAACACCACTGAAATTAACATTTTTGACTTCCCTGCAATACAAGGAAAAGAAGATATTACACTGTATAGCTGATTAAACTGAATTTTGGGCTCAAGTATTGATGTATGAAACAGCAAAAATCTATGAAAATCAAAGAAAATTTTGAATATCCTATGTTTTTTCATCCACGTAGCTTCAAACTACAAAAATATAACATCAGAAATGTATTTATTTTTGCTTCCCTCCATCTTGAAAATACAGATTATAGATATTTAACACAATAAATCCCAGCAAACTTACACATAGGTCACTGTAAGGTCATGGCGTACTCGTAAGTCATTACATCGATGTTAGAGACATTTTATAGCTTCAAAATGAACAATAATGTTACTGTAAGTGACATTTAAAAGTAAGTCTCTATGGTGACCCCACAGTGATGCCAACAGAAATACAATTATCATAAAAGTATTGTATGGTAGGAATATCATAGTGATTTTACACACAGATGTTACACAGCAGAGCCGAATTCTTCTGGTTTTAACAGCAAACACATTTTTAGTTGTTTTTCATCCTCGGGTGAAGTTTTTCTTTTTGGCTTAATGAAATCCACACAGACGCGACATCTGTTATAAAAAAAAAAAAAAAGCCAGCGACATCGACGGGGGGGAGAAAAAGTCCGAAAATGAAAAGCAGATTACGAGTTTAGGGTCGGAGTTAAGAGCTGAAATTGCAGCCGTATGTTGTTGATGTTGAAGCGCTGCAGACTGGAACATGTGTGTCGTGTCTTCGTCTTGTGTTTTATTTTTGAAAAGTGACACATATTATGATGCCAAGAGGAAGGAGGACACACACACATACTGTCCCGTGCATCTCCAGCCTCCTCTGTGTGTGTGTGTGTGTGTGTGTGTGTGTGTGTGTGTGTGTGTGTGTGTGTGTGTGTGTGTGTGTGGCGGCCTGTTAGCGCATGCTGCTCTATTTTAGACGAGTGCTGCACCGGCGACATTCCTGCGATTTTCTGCATTCCTGCGTTCATTCACTGAGAGACACAGAGAGGAAAGAGATAGAAGCTGATTCAGAGCTCGTGGTTGCGTTTGTGTTACTTAACAGCGTAGGAGTTTTCAGTGTCTGTAGTTACTCTGCAGTTTATCTGCATCTCTACATCAATGTGGATTCGGCCCTTTTTTTCGACCGCAGGAACATCCCAGAAAGCCAAAAACATTTGTTGGGACTTGCACATGCATCGCAGAAATAGCATCTGGTTTTTCATAGACAAAAAAGTTTTCACATACGAGGAATTTTCCTTTGTATTTTGGTGCGTAAGCATCAAAATAATAAAGTAAGAGGTGTGATTATCTTGACAGTTACAACTCACAGGATTAAAACCTTAGAAGTAAACGTTTTTGGCCTCTTTAAACTGTGAAAACAAGGAAAAGAGAGATGTTTCAATGTACAGCTGCATTTTTATGGGTCAAGTTTGGTGTTTAAACAGCACAAATCCATAAAAATGAATTATAGACAAAACTTTAGTAGCCAAAACATGTTTGTTCCCTAAAAATACCAAAACAAAACCTTAGAAAACTAAGTTTTTTTGCTTCCTTTCCCCTTAAAAACACATGTAAAGGAGGAATACTACACAAAACAGCCTTTTTGGTATAATATTATGTATAAAATATCAAAAATCTATTAAAATGACTTAAAATCTCTTAAAACTGTTTTTTTCTTGCTTCATTTTCCCTTAAAAACATGTAAAAGAGGGATATTACACAGTATAGCTGCTGGAAACTGCATGTTTGGGTCAAATATGGTGTATCAAACAGCCAAAAATTGTTAAAATGAATTAAAATCCAACAAACCTTTAGTATCTACAATAGTAAAACCATAAACATCGCCTTTTTTGCTTCATTTTCCCTTAAAAACACATGTAAAAGAGAGATATTTCACAGTACAGCTGCTGTAATCTGAAGTTTTTGGTCAGTTATGGTGTATGAAACAACAAAAATCTATAAAAAATAAATTAAAAACAGACAAAAATGATTAAAACTACCAAAATAAATCAATAAAAATTGACATTTTTTGCATCTGTCCCTCCTTTATGTGTTAAAAGACACATAAAGGAGGGATATCAACCACTGCAGCTGCATTTTTGGGTCAAATATGGTGTATATTACTACAAACATCTACTAAAAAGAATTAACATGACTATTGACTAAACTATTAGAATAAGACCTTTGAAATGTGTTTTGCTTCCTTGCACCATGAAAATGAGCAAAAGAGGGATATTACACAGTATAGGTGCTGTACGCTGCATTTTTGGGTAAAATATGGTGTATAAAACTGCATATATTAATGAAAATCATTTAAAATCAGACAAAACTTCACTATCAAATCCTTGTTTATCTCCATAGCTTCTAACTACAAGGGTAAAACCTTAAAAATGGGCATTTTTCGCCTCCGTACATGGTGAAAGTAGGGATTATAACGTGTTACTACACAGTAAATCCTAACAAAAATACACATCGGTCACATTAAGGTCACAGCGTACTCTTGACTGATTATCATAACTCTTCATAAATCACTAAAGTAATATTTTAGGGAAACTATATCGTCCGTTCATCGTTCATCAGTGTGCAGCAACTGCTGCAGGAACATCCCAGAGATGCACATTTGTAGGAATTTCACCTCCACGTGCAGCTTTAACACACAGTATTTTTCATGTCTTATATCCAGATAAAAATTCCAAATAATTGATAGTGTGTGTACTTTTACAACAGCTTCCAGTGAGCGCTACTGTCTCTCAATGTTTTGTTTTTCCCACCAGATGAAGAGGAAGTTGGATCACGGTCCAGACGGCCGTCCGTTCCCTTCAGGGAAGAAACACTGCAAAGGCAACGGATACCTCAGGTAATAACAATAATAACAGTAATAATAACAATAATAACTCAGATTTATATAGCGCCTTTCAAAAAACCCAAGGCTGCTTTACAAAATAGGTAGCACACGTTTTGTTAAACTGAACTTTACTTTTAATTTTTATTTACTTTTATTTGAAATTTAAAGCTTAGATCGTATTTTTGCATTTTCTAAGAAGGTAATAGAGGGTATGCGTTTATCAGCGGAAACAGTGAATATTCAAAATTAAAGGCAGTTGGACTCGACAATGATCCTCACGACTTACCGTAGAACCAGCGGCTCATGGAAACTGACGTGGCCGGGAATCGTTTATCCTGATGTTTACATTTGCCTGATTTTGCAACGGGAAAATACACAACGCAAAACCTGAAATCATATAAAAGCCTCGACGCGCACACATTTTAAAATGTGTTTATTTAATCAGCCGTTAGATTTAAAAACAAAACTGATAATCAGAAAAATGCGAAATATCGAATCAGATAATCAGCTGATAAAAAGTCAGTTTACAGTATACAGTGTATTGACACGTAAATATATATGCAGAATTTACTTTTACTTTAGATACTCTAGTACATTTATTGCCAGAAAGTTGCTGCAAATCCACGTTTCTGTGCAGGATTATAGTTGTTTCTGTCAATTTTGCTTTTCTTCTCTTTTCGGCAATTTGAAAAAAAAAAAAAAAAGTTGAATCTGTTTGTAAAGTTAATCACACATCAGCGATTCCCCGTTTTAGGTGTTTTTTCTGTTTTTGTGACATGCAGGCTAACACTAACATCCCTGTCCTCTGTCCCCAGTCCCTCCAGTCTGGTTCAGGCCACCACGCCCACCACCTTCGGCGACCTGCGGTTGGCCAATGGGCATTCGGCTCAGCGGCGGCGTGTCACCTCTGGCCCGCCCCCCTCCGGCCTGCAGGACTGGCTTCATACCTTCCAGGTCAGGACACATTATATTATATTTCCTGTTTAGGTGACGGTCTCTGAACCGTCTCCCTGTATATATACTGTATCAAAAAAGATTTTATATTATTTTGTTCACTGATATTGTGTATTTTAACTCTTTGTTTTATGTTTTTTACTCAGTACTGAGTGTACTCAGGGATACCTGAGTACACTCAGGTGTACTCAGGTATCCCTTGAAAATGAGATCTTGATCTCAATGAGACTTATCTGATTAAATTAAGGTTTATATTTATTGGTCGTCCAATCGTAGCTTAGTAACCGTAACGAGGTCCAGCAGCTTTTTATTCATCATTTTTCAAACCAAAAACATGAAAGAAACCCTAAAGAATAGACGTAACTGTGTGCAGTTAAACCTGCGCTGGTTATTTATTTAATTTGTTTGGAAACTCCTAAATAAATTTGGGATTTTGTTGAAATAATTTTAGTTAAAAGAAAAAAATTGGGAAAGGTGTGGGGATTTATACGTTTTACTTCTACGTTCCTCTTTTTTCGGACACTTTTGTTTGTTTATGATGTTTTAATTGTTTTTGTTCAAAGTTTATAGTAATAAGTACGTTAGATTTA